>NC_058404.1:116871726-116905478 GCF_002201575.2 Neomonachus schauinslandi | reverse complement strand
GTTTTGGGGTGGAGTCTTTGGGGTTTTCCACATAAAGTATCATATCACATAGATCCTCATTTTTAAGCACATGAGCTAATTGCGGTTTTCCCCTAAATATGTCATATTTTTCTTAGTATACTTTCCCTTGCCATTCTGTCTGGTAAGTTTCTGTTCCTCCTTAAAGACTCAACTGAAATGCCTCAAGTCTCTGTAAAGCCCTCTGTGATGTCTCATTTAGTCCTTTATTTTCAGCGCACATACATTTGCAAATAATAAACACCCGTAACTTCCTTTAGATACTCTCTTAGCTCCCTAAGGACAGGAACTATGTTTTACTCACTTTGAGATGTGTCCTCAGCATATAGACAAGTACTGAGCATAGTAGGTGCCCAAGTGATATTCCAAGCATGAAAACCTTACCCCTGGGGATGGGACCTGCGTTTCACTGTCTATTGCCCTATAGAACATAGATGATGCCGATGTTCTAACATAGCTCTTCCTTTGCTTAAAAATTTGTTCGTTTACCTTTGTATTTTCCTTTGGGGCAATGCAAACAACACTGAAGTTGTCTAAATAATCAGGTTCCTCCTGACTTGAATTAGACAAGGGAAAGACTTCACTGTGGGAGAATTACATCACAGAAAGAATGAGATCATTTGTATTAAAACATCTGACCATTTGATTCTTGGGTTTCTTTTTCTATGATGGCACTTAAAGAACCAGCATTTTTAGTCAAACTAAAAATAGATTATAAATTCATGCTTATAAGTGGTGTCTTAGGCAGAAGAATGTTGGATATAAATAGAAAGTAGACTGGATTTTTAAATTAACACCATATCTCAAAATACCACTTTCTTACCTTGTTCAATGTGTTTGAGATCCTGTTCATGTTTCCAGGAGCTTCATAATATTTATATAACTGGAATGGGGAGGAGGAATGCTTTATTTGAGGTGGCTTTTCCATAAAGCATCTGAGCATCATGCTACTATGTTTTTAGCTTGATTTGTGAATATTACGTGCAACTTAATGGTGTCTATTTAAGCAAACCCTGAAAATTACCTCTTTGCCTTCAACCTTCATATCAGCATGAATACTTTATATGCAAAGATGCAATCTTAGAAAAACAGATCTTCATCAACATTTGCTTTTGGAGCAAACCTAAGAAAGTTAGATAATTCTAAATGTATAATAGAAATATGGTACAAAACTTCCTGCTAGTTGTTCCATTAAATAAATTTTCTTTTCTCTGTGTTCTTAACAAAAGGTAATTCCTTTTGACTTTATGAAAATCCTTTGGCTAAGCAATGTTAAGAAATCCACAAAAGGAAGGCAAAAATGTTTATGTTCATTTCTTGCCTCTTGGTGGCTCCATTAAGCAGCAGCATTTGTGACTCTAGCTTTCCGGCTCAAAACTACTTTTCTTTTTTTGCCACTCTCCTCCCCTTCCCGTTGTTACTCTTCCTCTTCCAAATCAGAACTGCCTTGCCATAAAAAATAAGGCAGATTTATGAATGGATGGATAGACAGATGGTTAGATGAACGGAGTGTGACTAAACCAAGTATGGTAAGTTGTTAGTGGTAGAATCTAAGTGGAGGTTACAGAGACATTCACTGTAAGATTCTTTCAACTTTGCTGTGTTGAAAATTGTCCTAATTTCTTAGGAGTGGTAATCCAGAAAGGGTAGGATGATAGGGGCTTTTATTTATTTTGTTTAAATTTTTCACAATTATATTATTAGAGAAAAATGAAAAGCTAGCTACATGAAACTGTCTTCATAAATGAAGTCACCAAACTATTGATTGAAATGCCCTTCAGGTTTGAAATTCACATTAGAACATGCTAAATAATTAAGAATGTGTACAGTGATTTAGCTGTATGATGATGATGACATTATTACAATAGATTGGTTATAGAAGTGTGGTAGATATGGTCAATGGAATACTATGCAGCCATTAAAACATATAGCATAGAAACATGCATTGACATGGAAAGATTGATATATAAGGTTTTATGTGCATCTAGAACATTATGAATTTATGGATACAGCTGGAAGTATATATATACAAAGATATGAGCTCTGAATTATTAGATTTGGATCTTTTTCTCTCATATAAATTTTTTATTCATATTTTCTATTTTTTCCTAAAATAAAGGGTTTCCAGTGTTTTTATTTCAGTAACCTAAGAAAGAAGGAAAACAGAAAAGAGAAGAAAAGAAAAAAGCCAGGCTGTTTTTCCTGTGAAAATGGATCAGGGAAACATTGGTAACTGTAAATAATTTTTGATCAAGCCTAAAGATTATCTGGGTTTGCCTTTTATCTGTATCAATGAGATCTGCTCCCTTATATTTTCTTAATCTTGCTCTTAACAAAAAGTGCATGTGAAATATGTAAAAACAAATAATTTTATTCATTCTTCTGAAGTTATTTCGTGGACTTAACTAGTGGCTTTGAAGGAAAGTTAAGATGTTCATGCTGCTAGGCCCAAGGCATTTCATACTTGGAAATGCCCTATCTTTAATCTCTAATTGCATTAGATTTCTGTGTCTGGCTCATGAGGAAAAGAAGCTTCAAAGCCAAAATGGTAAAATCTAATTTCTCTCTAAATACACTAACTATTGATATATTTCAGACAATGTGACACCTATGTTCCAACGTTCCTAACCAGAAAAACTAAGAGTTCAAGGGCGTGCCAATTAAATAATGAAAATGTTTTTGTTATGGATCTCTTTTGTCCAAAGAGATTTAAACAATGTGCTAGAATTAGGTAGTCTTTGCAATCTGTCTCTGATAGGGAAAGAGGGAAGAAACTGTCACCGTTAATTTTTATTCATCCAGTAAACATTTACTGAACACTTTATGACTCTGCCATTAATATTTCACTTACTGTTTCCTCTCTAGAAGACATTTTTTCAATGGATATTGACAGAGAAGTTGGACATGAATAAAAGTAAAAATAAGCATAGAGAGAGTTCATTTCTGGGTTTCAGTTCTCTGGTCCTCTCACGGTGGATGATGTGGAATTTGGAACTCATTTATACATTTACCCCTCTTGTTGGATGCTGGCGGTCTACTCTATGAGTACCTTCTTACTCCCTCATGATGCCTAACATTTCATTGTCTTCATCTCTTGTCTTCCCCAGGTAAAATGTCCAGTGATCGAGCTTTGAGGAAGCAGCAGCAGTTAAACAACCTTGTTTATGTCGTGGCAAATCAGGCCAAACCTGGTGACAGAATTGTGGATTTCTGCAGCGGCGGGGTATTACATCCCTCCTTTTGTTCTCTTTAGCCTTTCCCCAACTATGTGACTTTATTGTATTACATTCAAAGTCATGTTTTTATTTGGCAAGACTACTGTCTCAGAATGAGAAAAAAGCTTTAGGGACCAAAGTTAACTTGTTTCTTTTTCTGCCTTTTCCAGGGCCATGTTGGAATTGTCCTTGCTCACATACTGCCATCATGCCAGGTAAAATCTGAATAACCCATAAAAGGAAACACTGGAAAACTACCCAGTTCAGTTCGCTGAGTCTGTGTCTGACCCCTGCTCTTTGAATTTATTAATTGTTCACCCAGGTCACATTATGTGGCACAGATAATTTTTTTTTCTTTGAACTAAACTTCTAAGAATCTTTAAAAAAAAAGTAAAGTAGGATCACAATACATTTTTCAATTTTTATAAAAGCGTTATATTTTAAAATAAGTTTTAGAGGGAATAACCATTCTGTTGTTAAATAAAATACTTAATGGTGAAACTAGTTTAATTGTCCCCATAATTTTATACTGCAAATACTAGCTTCTGAAACTTGTTAAGCATATTCTTTTGGTATCTTGATTTTTATCCATTGTACCAAAATTGTAACAGCAATTACAAAATTCCTTAAAGAAAAAAATAAACTCCAAATTTACTACACTCATCCGTCAAATGCTTTTCTCCCCATGTTCTCATTAAGTCATTGTCCAGGAGGATGCTTATTGCCGCAAATGCTAAAAACGCAAATATAATTTTAGTCACCAGCTTTAACTCAGTATTGTAGCATAAATGTTTTTCCCTATTGCAAATAGTTTTAAATATCATTATTAAAATATCACCAAAATGTAACTACATAGTATGTTTTTAAGTAAATGTACCAGAATTTATGCAGTCATTGCCATTTGTTAGAAGTTTATTATTTTTAGTCTCTGCCATATGAAATCATTTCTTTGCAGTGACCATCTTTTAGCATAAAAGTCTAGAACTTGATGACTTTTAAAAAAAATACAAAACAAATGAGGCAGTTTCTTTGCTCGTGAACTCTGGAAGGTGCAAAATAATTACAGTGATTCCTCATAGAAGAAAAAGATGAGGAAGAACCCATAGACTGGCCAGAATGACATATAACAGGATGCTGGGGGGTAAGGGTGTATTATTTTTTTCCTTTCTTTGAAAATAAAGGGCAAAATAAGTAAGGAATCCTGGGGGAAACTAGCAGGTGTCTGTTTTGTAATCAAGGAAAGTAACAACTTGGTGGTTGGAGTTAGAGGAAGAAAGCTCATAAAGTAGAACCCTGGAGAAGCAGAGTCAGGGTTATGGTGTCTTTCCCCCCTCTTCCCAACAGTCTGAACACTTAGAGATGTTGAGCCTTTAAAGGGGAAATCTTGGCTAAAATAATGGCTGGAAAGCCTTTGATACCAAGTGTACTCTGACAGGTTTTTTATACGAAGGGACACAGAATTTTTCTGTAAACACAAGCATAAAGACAAAATAAGGGTAGAACTAGGAATGATAGTGATGGAAGTGACAATTCTGCCCACTTTTCTCTGTCTAAACAAGTAATCCTTTCCAATCTTCGTTGGCCTGGATTCCTAACTAGTTGCCCTTCCTTCTGTCTCACCCCCACTAATCCACACTATATATGGCAGCAATGGAACCTTCTTTGATCACACGATCTGGCTCCTATCACCTCTCCAGCCTCACGTCTACCCTCCACACCCTGTCCCCCCATTCACCATCACCACCACACACTGTGACCCAGCTATACCAATTTTCTCAGTTCTTCAAACACACGCTTTGGCCTTCACACGTGTTTCTTTCTCTGTCTGAAACACTCCATTCCTCCAGCTGATTTCTATTCATTTTTTAGGCCTCGGTTAATATGTTATTCTCCATGTTAAATGACTAAAACCTTCTTTAGTCATCAAGTCTGAGTGTTCTGATAACACACAATATTGTCTTCCATTAAACACTTATCACTGTATTATAATTGCCTGTTGCACTTACATCACTCCATCTCTAAGCTCCAAGAGTTTGAGGACCTTGTTCATTTTTATACCATATTATCTGGCATACTTCCTGGCACAGGATAAGGATCAGTGTAGTATGTTCTACATTAAAGCTATACAGTAATAATACTTTGCCCTAATATCTGAATTATGTTACTGAATGTACTATTGTTTCCTGGGTGAAATCTAGGTTACATTAATAGAAAACAAGGAATTATCATTAATTCGTGCTAAGAAGAGAAGTGATGAACTAGGTTTAAGCAACATTTGGTTCATTCAAGCAAATATGGAGTATTTTACAGGGATGTTTAATATTGGGGTAAGTAATCAAACAATTTCAATTTCTTTAATTAATTAAGAAAAATTATATGCCTTAGATTAATTAAAAGGAGATACTTTTATATTCTTTGCTAAATAAGTTTATAACTTTTGTTTTCTATATCTAAAAGTATATCATATTAATGAATAGTATTTCATTCATAGCACTTCACCATTATGTGATAGAGGTAACATTTGTTCCTCTCCCAGACACGAGTTTTATTTTCCTCACTTGCAGAATGCCCAGTGCCTAAAACAATGTTTGACATACAGTAGTTCTCAGTTGAATGAACGAATGAATTCTAATAACAATGACCTTCCTTGGTTTATTTTACATTTTGAAAGAGAATGAAAGAAAAGAAAAACAGAGAAATGTTGCTGTTACTCCTTGTATTTGTTTTAAAATTTTTTTTCTTATTTTTAAAGGACCATATGCTCAATATAGAAAATACATAATAATACAAAGAAGAATCACCAGTATTTCCACTACTGAGAAATGAATAGTGTCAAAAACCTTTGGTCTTTATATATTTATGCACACATACAAATGCATATTTACACATATGTTAACATCATTTACATCATACTATATAGATCTTGCTTTAACTTAACATTGTCATAAATCTTTCCCCTACTCATTGATCATTTTTTTTCATGTTGTTATAATGTGTAATTATTACTATGATGGATATCTTATGCATTGTTTAAGATTTTGATACATTTGCCAAATCACTTTCTAGGAAGGTTGTGCTAATCTGCATTTCCAACTGTATGTGTTAACAAAACATACATAATAGGCTGGTCTAGCTGGAACTCTTCTTCAATATCAGAATCTCAGACTTTCGTAGTTTTTATGATTTTTGTCCAGTGACGTTCATTTTCTAAATATCGACTACTGGAAATTTGTGGGGTTTATGTTATCTTTTACAATGAAAATGAATACAATCTGTTTCCATTGGTTATCTCAAGCCAAGCCTATACGAAGAGAAGTAAACTGTTAATAAGGAAATTTGGGAAAATGCAGACATCTGAAACAGCAAATTCAAATTAACTGTATATTTATGTGCACTTTAAATTTTACATAAATGTTGACATAAAGTTTAAAGCTTCTCCATTAAGAAATGAGCCATTAAGCCAATGCCCATTTACAAGTACACCATGCAGACTAAGGTGGCAAGATATTGCAGCCCATTTACTCACCTCTCAAATCACAGAATTCCCATCTTCTCAGCCATACATCTCTTTACCTTTCTGTGGTTTATAGGTGCTAAATCATTCTGGCATATTCTTGTAACTTCCAAAGTCATAATTCACTAACACCAACTGAAAATGTGTATGTCTTTTTTGATGTGATATTTTCTTTACATTTCATAATAGTATATTCAGAATGGCTTTTTTCTTTCATAATTACTTTTGTCAAGTATATAGAGAGTGAATTAAAATTACTTGGAGGATTAAACCAAAATTAGATTTACTCTCAAAAAATAATTTTCCCTAGGAGGATAATTGAGGTATTTGTCACTAGATAAATCAAACTGAATGCATCAGTGGCTCCAACTCTTGTATTAAATAGATTACGGTGAAAATAGTGTAGCTAGAGAGGAAATCAGAATAACTAAGTATTGGAAATGCATTAAAGCTGCATTAATCCAGCTGCTTAGTAAATACCTTTTTCTTTTACTATTTTTCTTTAGATATAAAAATAATGATGTAAACCAGATTTTAAGGAGAGAATTTTAAAGTCTTAGAATCAACTATCTTTAGGAACTTTAAGCAAATCATTTATATATACCAGAATTAAAATACTAATTATTAGTCTTACCTCCATTAATACAACAACCCATAGCAGGCAAAAATGAATTGATTTTCTAACTTTGTTAAACTAGTTTAATCTGAAATAAGGAAAGAGAAAAAATATAGATATTTTCAGATCTTTTAATTAGGTCTTCCAACATGTCCACCTACTGGACCTGCCCAATATAACCAGAATCAGTGAGGTAATGATACTGTGTTTGTTCCAAAGAGTCATCTTGTAGTTTCTGGTTTACATTGTCCTTATTTGAGAAATATATATCTTTAGAAATACAAATGCCTAATAAGCTTATAAAAACATTCAAAGTCTCTATACATTTTAACTTGAACAACAATGATATTCCATTTTTGCTCTTAAATTTTGCCATTTAATTAAATTAAAAATATATATATTATTACTCATTGACTGCAGGGCTTCTGTGAGACATGCCTAATCATATAGGAGTTTTACATTTTTTACTTTACATGATATTTGCAGTGATTTATTAATGACATGGAAAATTAGTTATAATGGTAAAGAAAAGAAACATAATAGTAAAGAATATGGACCTTAACATTGGGCAACCTTGTGCCAAAATCTCAATGTGGCCAATTACTAGCTGTATGGCTCTGGGCAACTTATTTAAATCACTAATCCTCAGTTTTTCCATATACAGATTAGGCATAAAATACCCGGCTCATAGGATATTGACATAATGTATGTGAAGCACTTAGCGGGTTGTCTGCCGTTTAGGAAGTACTCAGTAAATTGGGCCTCCTCTTACTGTGTGCAGTGTGATCTCTGCATTTAAAAAGGATGGGAGGAATATGCTAATATGGATTTTTTTTAAAGGTAGCTATCTCTATACACTGTAATAATATTTTTTCTTTATTATTTGCCATATTTTCAAAATACCTCAAATTTAACATGTTACTTTTATATTCATGATAAGGTAAGCAATAAAGATAGAGGAATAGTATGTATTTAATATTTCATAGAGATAGATAGTTTATTTAGCCAAGAAAGGCTAATAGTCCCTAAGGATTATTACAAGTTATCTAAAGGAATTCTGAACATATAAAATATATTTTTTTCTTTCAAAACAAGTAGTTATTATAGAAATACCTTGTTATTGGCTCATTCTGATTTTGGTTATAATGACTATTAGTGTCCTGAGCAAAATATAAAAGTGTTTTCAAAAGTAAGAAACATCCAAGAAGGTATTTTTTCCTCCCAGTTTCAATATATGTAGCTGTATGACCCAGAATTAAGTATATGTTATGGGTTGAATGTTTGTGTCCTCTTTCAAAAAATTCATATGTTGAATTCCTAAACCTTAATGTCACGGAATTAGGAGGTGGGGCCCCTGGGAGGGAATTAGGTCGTGAAGGTGGAGCCCTCCTCAAATGGAATTGGTGCCCTTGTAAGAAGAGAGAGCTTGCTTCCCCTCCTAGCTCTCTATCTGTAAACCAGGAAGGGGTCCTCACTAGACATTAGATCTGCCAGCACCCTGATCTCAGACTTCTCAGCCTCCAGCGCTGTGAGAAATAAATGTTTGCTGTTCAAGCCACCCACAGTATGGTGATTTTTTTTTTTTTAAATAACAACCCAAACTAAGACAGTATGTATAGATTACCAACCCTTAAAGGGAAACTTACAAAAAATTTCTTCACAAATGGGTTTTTAAGGCTTTAAAAAAAAAAAAAGAGGTCCATTAATGCCTTGTCTACTGCAAGATAAATAACTTTCATTATTGTGAAAACTTACAAGATTATGCTTTTTAAGACCTAACTTACAATGTATATTAATATGCATGTTCTCAAACAATATTGCAGAAAGGACCATGACTATGGAAAAACACACTGTATTAAAAAAACAAAACCTGTATCAGTGCTAAATAGCTTGCCTAGCAAAATGTTTTAGCTGGATAATTCCAACAGTAACAGAGTCTTCTGAACTAGGTGATAAGGTATTGATTTCTAACAGTATTGGTGAGTATTTTCTATATTATCAATATATATCCAAATCTGAATACAGTTTATTTTTGAGTTATGTATTTACCTTTTTCTCTCTTACCCATAACAATTTTTAATATGATTGTTTGTGGTTTATCAGTGCTGAGTGCTTAATGACAAGCTCATTCCTAGTTATGTATGTTAGTATATAATTATACAATGTAATTGTATACAATGCAATAAATATGCAATTATACAATGTAGTTCAGTAACACCTTTGATGAGTAATTTATATAATCCTTGTTTTAAAAGAAAAGAAACTTGAGGAAATATATAGTCTCAGACGTAATTTTGAAAAATCATTAAGGCAAAATGGAGGATTTCCCACGTGAAGACTGCAGACAGAGGTATTTCAAACCCCTTCTCTCCAAGAAAGATGAGGCCTCCCAAATAACAAGGAGAACAAAAACCAGAAGACTCATCCTCCGTCTTTGATGAGCCTACGTTCAAGATTCTGTAATTTGAACCATAATATATATAGGCAGAAAGCAGATTGAAGAATAATGGTAAATTATTGAGTAGAAAAGAGGAAGATCAAACTTAAATGCATGAGGAGGGGGAGTGACTATCAGGAAGCAAGTCACTTTGCTCTCATCAAATCCCAGAAAACGTCAAGAATTCAGGATACCAGAAACCTCAGAGGAAGGGGATAAGGAAGAGGTGAAATCATGTTTAATTAAAAATATTTAGAGATCCAGAAACCTACCTCCATCTTGTGTACACTCCCTGACTCCTGCAAGGAACTAGAAGTTTATTCTATGAAGAAACTGAGCCAGAGATGCTCGGCACAGAGGAGAGCAAGGGTGATGAGCTGTCCTGAAAACAAGAACTCAGTGAGAATCTGCACACTGAATGATGGATCTCTTCCCCCTCGCTCCCCATTTGCCCTTACTTCCAGAACTTCAGAAGCTGGAATCATGTTCTCAGTCAAAGAGATCAAAAGAATCAGAGCTGTCCCCAGGGAAAATAACTACAGATACTATAGCTGTAATTAAAAAAAAAAAAAAAAGCAGCTAGCCACCTGATCACTCAGTCACTAGTGAAGCCCACCACTCTTCAAGTCTTTTATTCAGTACTTCCAGTCAACTTTTTAGTGATTCACTCTTTAATATGAACTGACAGCCAAGGAATATCAAATGTGGAAAACTTCTGAAACAGAAGATAGAAACGAAAGCAACAAACATAACAAAGGATCTCATCCATGGAGAGATTAGAGAAGATATTACATGAACAAAACAAGGATAGAATGAAAAAGGGGAAAGAAAATGAACCAACGGAGAACAAAAAGGAACTTCCTGGAAATTAAAAATACGTTAACCAAAATTGAAAAAAAAAAAAAACACAAGTAGAAAATCTAAAAGATGAACTGTAGGGCATCACCTATAAAAGTAGAACAAAGAAAGAAATAGAAACTGAAATAAGCATTAAAAAAAAAGTGTGACAGAAATCCCAGCCTCAGCAATCGGACAACAAAAAGAAATAAAAACATCAAAATCGGCAAAGAAGAAGTGAAACTCTCACATTTTGCACATGATATGAGACTTTATGTGGAAAACCCAAAAGACTCCACCCCAAAACTGCTAGAACTCATACAGGAATTCAGTAAAGTGGCAGGATATAAAATCAATGCACAGAAATCAGTTGCATTTCTATACACCAACAACAAGACAGAAGAAAGAGAAATTAAGGAGTCGATCCCATTTACAATTGCACCCAAAACCATAAGATACCTAGGAATAAATCTAACCAAAGAGGCAAAGGATCTGTACTCAGAAAACTATAAAATACTCATGAAAGAAATTGAGGAAGACACAAAGAAATGGAAAAATGTTCCATGCCCATGGATTGGAAGAACAAATATTGTGAAGATGTCTATGCTACCTGGAGCAATCTACACATTTAATGCAATCCCTATCAAAATACCATCAACTTTTTTCAAAGAAATGGAACAAATAATCCTAAAATTTGTATGGAAACAGAAAAGACCCTAAATAGCCAGAGGAATGTTGAAAAAGAAAAGCAAAGACAGTGGCATCACAATTCTGGACTTCAAGTTCTATTACAAAACTGTAATCATCAAGACAGTATGGTACTGGCACAAAAACAGACACATAGATCAATGGAAAAGAATAGAGAGCCCAGAAATGGACCCTCAACTCTATGGTCAACTGATCTTCAATAAAGCAGGAAAGAATATTCAATGGAAAAAAGACAGTCTCTTCAACAAATGGTGTTGATAAAATTGGACAGCCACATGCAGAAGAATGAAACTGGACCATTTCCTTACACCACACCAAAAATAGACTCAAAATGGATGAAAGACCTACATGTGAGACAGGAATCCATCAAAATCCTAAAGGAGAACACAGGCAGCAACCTCTTCAACCTCAGCCGCAGCAAGTTCTTCCTAGAAACATCGCCAAAGGCAAGGGAAGCAAGGGCAAAAATGAACTATTGGGACTTCATCAAGATAAAAAGCTTTTGCACATCAAAGGAAACGTCAACAAAACCAAAAGACAACCGACAGAATGGGAGAAGATATTTGCAAGTGACATATCAGATAAAGGGCTAGTATCTAAAATCTAAAAAGAACTCATCAAACTCAACACCCAAAGAACAAATAATTCAGTCAAGAAATGGGCAGAAGACACAAACAGACATTTCTGCAAAGAAGACATACAAATGGCCAACAGACACATGAAAAAGTGCTCAACATCACTTAGCATCAGGGCAATCCAAATCAAAACCTCAATGAGATACCACCTCACACCAGTCAGAATGGCTAAAATTAACAAGTCAGGAAATAACAGATGTTGGCGAGGATGCGGAGAAAGGGGAACCCTCCTACACTGTTGGTGGGAAGGCAAGCTGGTGCAACCACTCTGGAAAACAGTATGGAGGTTCCCCAAAAGGTTGAAAATAGAGCTACCATATGATCCAGCAATTGCACTACTGGGTATTTACCCCAAAGATACAAATGTAGGGATCTGAAGGGGTACGTGCACCCCGATGTTTATAGCAGCAATGTCCACAATAGCCAAACTGTGAAAAGAGCCAAGATGTCCATCGACAGATGAATGGATAAAGAAGAAGTGGTATATATATACAATGGAATATTATGCAGCCATCAAAAGGAATGAGATCTTGCCATTTGCAATGATGTGGATGGAACTGGAGGGTGTTATGCTGAGTGAAATAAGTCAATCAGAGAAAGACATGTATCATATGATCTCACTGATATGAGGAATCTGAGAAAAAAGACAGAGGATCATAGGGGAAGGGAGGGAAAAATGAAACAAGACGAAGCCAGAGAGGGGGACAAACCATAAGAGACTCTTAATCTCAGGAAACAAACTGAGGGTTGCTGGAGTGGAGGGGGTGGGAGGGATGGGGTGGCTGGGTGATGGACATTGGGGAGGGTAGGTACTATGGTGAGCGCTGTGAATTGTGTAAGACTGATGAATCACAGACCTGTACCCCTGAAATAAATAATACACTATATGTTAATACAAAAATTTTTTTAAAAGTGTGAAAGTAATAAAATGTTAACATCTCAAGAAATGTACTTCAGGAAATTCCTAGAAGATGTGCTTCACTAACACAAGAGAGTAAATAAGAAAAAGGAATAAGTGTTATCTAACACAAAAGGAGGTGAAGAGGATTCTCATTATGATGGCAAAGGGAATCTCAGGACCAGAGCTAGGCAGAAGGCCCAGAAAACGTTGAGTCATTAGTTAAAGGTCAGAAAGCCCAGCAAAGATGTCCTCAGGAAAGAAAAATGAGACTGATAGATTACTTAGTAATTTTCATACAGTGGAAAGTTATACAATAAGGCATTTTACAGAGCTTTTGGGTAGGGAGAGGCTTGGATGTTTAAAAAGATTATACAACACACTTAGTTCAGCAGTGAACAGTATATATACAAAGCAACAATAATAAAAACATTACATAAATACTTAACTAAAAGTTGGAGGTAATATTAAGAGGATGCTAAAAGAGAAAAGGATGTAAATGTAAAAAAACAAACAAGCCAAACCACACAAAAACAAAACTATCTTCCATAATGGAAAATCAATAGATAATGTCTAATATTTATAAATCAAGGGTAGCAATCTGTATTTATTATACGGAAAAAGTTCTAGATTTCAGGAAAGAAAACCAGTGAGTTGAAAAGCATTGGCTTTGGTTGCCAGATGTTCTTACGGGGGTGGAAGAGTGTGTACAGAACAAGGGACTCTTTGTTATTACTTTACATGCCTTCAAAGCCAATTATCTGTAATATAATTGCACAAAAGTTTTTAAAGGGGTTTGGAAGAGAACATGAGTGTACTGTTGGGACCATGCCTACTACTGTCTAAGATACTTGGTGAAGAATCCTTCTTTGAGAAGCAAAGGTTCTGAGCCTAATTGGGCTGGGCAAATTTAAAGATCACCCAGTTCAATCTTCCCATTTTACAGATGGAGCAGTTAAAGCCATCTCTATCTACAGAGGAGCGTAACAAGTTAGTGTGAGAGCCAGGCCTGGAATCCAGTCAATGACTTCTGTTCACTCCCTACATCTCAGAAAGAAGCAAATGGGAACATAGAGAACTAGAACAAAGTTTGGTATCAGGCATTTTGAGTTTAAATCTTGACTTCATTACTTGTGACCTTAGACCAGGTCTTTCTGGCTAGGTGACTTTGGGCATGTTATTGCAAATGGAGATAATAAGAGCTACTTAACATATTAAATTAAGACAATAATGAAATGATTAAATCAAAAAATCAATGTAAAGATTGTGACATCTAGCAGATACTGAATACATGCTAGTTCCCTACGTTGTTGTAATTTCAGAAGATAGTAGGACCAATGAAATGAATAAAAAGACAGGGGATGTATTTGTTAAGAGCAGTTATCTAGGATGGAGGCCCTGAACTGTCTGAGTTAGGGTCCTTGATTTGCTGTGTGAACTGGAACAGGTTACTTACCCTCTCTGGGCCTCAATTTCCTTATCTTAAAATAGAACCTACTTAGATGTTTGCATACCCCTGTTCACAGCAGCACTATTCCCAATAGCCAAGAGGTGGAAGCAATTCAAATGTCCATGGACAGATGAGTGGATAAACAAAATGTGAAAGATATCTATATCTACATATAGATATAGATATATAATTTAGCCAAAATGTGATATATATAATATATATATATTGTGATTATATATATAAATTATATATAATTTATCCAAAATGTGATATATATATATTCTATACATATAAACAAAATGTGATATATATATAATTTAGCCTTAAAAAAGAAGGAAGCCTTGTCATGCTACAACCTGGATGAACATTGAGGATGCTAAGTGAAATAAGCCAGTTACAAAAAGATAAATACTGTAAGATTCCTCTTATATGAGGTATCTAAGATAGTCACATGCATAGAAACAGAAAGTAGAATGGTAGTTACCAGGGGCTGAGGGGAAGGGGAAAATGGAAGTTGCTGCCGTTGGTATGGAGTTTCAGTTTTGCAAGATGAAAAGGTTTTGGAGATCTGATTCACAACAATGTGTACACTTAAGAATGGTTAAGCTGGTAAATCTTGTATGTATTTTTACCACAATAAAAAGGTAAATTTAAAAAATAGTACTTATTTCATAGGGTTATTGTGTTAAATGAGTAAATACATGGAAACTTAACATAATACCTTACTCAATAAATGTTAAATTTTATATTATTTCTAATAGTAGTATCACTCCCTATTTCATGAAAATGCCGTCTGTTCTTTTGCCTCTGGCTTGTTATTTCTTTGCTTTCTAAACTCCTTTCTACCCTGCAAGGCCCTCCTCAAATGCCACCTCCTCCAGGACTCCCTTTCTGAATTTTCCCCATCTAAATATCTCCTGTCCCTTTGATGCTTCTGTTTGTACTTTTTTAATGGCACTTAACCTATTCTATCCTGTACTAGACAGGTTTGTGTACGGTTTGTGTGTTGTTGTATGTGTAGTGTTTTACTCTTCTTTGTATCCCCTGTGAATCACACACATGAGAGACATATTTTATGAACTTTATGAGTTGTTTCAACCTATATGATTCCCAGATCGAGTTGATTAATATATTAAGTAGTTTGGGTTCAGTGGTTACTATGACAGAGCATGCAAAAGGGATCTTTTTTTGACCTTTGTATTCCCAGCCACTACCATAATAGCAGTAAATACAAAATGCCCATTGATTGTTGAATGAATGAATGAATTCTGCAACTGGTAGGATTAAGTAGTAATGATTAATAAGAGAGAATAGCAAATTACTCAACAAGATCACCTTCATGTTGCTGTAGAAGCTCTCTACATCATTTGTCTCATGATTTTTTACAGTGTATTTCTTTTAATGAGGATTGAAATAAGACACAAAAATTGAAATGGTTAATGTGAATCTTAAGGCTTAAAATTTATAGGTTTTCATCTGCTTTAGTTTTCTATTTGTCTTGTCAAAAAAAAAAATGACCACAAATTTGGCAGCTTAAAATAACACAAATTTGTTATCTCACAGTTCTATAGATCAGAAATCCAGGTGGGCTTAACTTGTTTCTCTGCGCCAGGTGTCATTAGGTCAAAGTCAGCCTCTACTTTGGTTTGGCTCTTAATCTAAAGGCTCTGAGGGGAAATCCACTTCTGGGATGGTTCAGGTTGTTGGTAGAATTTAGTTCCACGCATTGTAGGATTAAGGTTCCAACTCCCTTGCTGGCTCAGCAAGGATTCATTCTCAGCCTCTAGAGCTACTGGTGAAAGCCAGCAATGGTGGTTCAAGTCATTCTCATGCCTCAAATCTCTGACTTTTCCTTGTGTCTCATCTCTCTTGCTTCCAGTCTGAGAAAGTTCTCTACTTTGAAGTCCTCATGTGATTTGATTGAACCCACCCATGTAAATCCAGAATAATCTTGGTATTTTAAGGTTCTTAATCTTAATTACATCTAAAAAAAATCCTTTTTGCCATGTTGACATGTTTCAGGTATGAGCAGGTAGACTCACTCATCCTACTACACCATCCCGGTTTTTTTTTTTCCCTTAAAGATTGTTTATATGACCATGTCATTTCTCCTTTACAGTCTCCCACAATTTGGATTTTGCTGATCATATCCCCCTGGTGTTGTTTCACATATTACCCTGTTCCCAAGATTGCTTAGAAATTGGTAGTTAGATCTAGATTGTAAAGACATAATCAGATCAGGTTTACTTTGGGGTAAGGATACATCAAAGGTGGTGGTGTGTTCAAATCAGTAGGCACTTATGTCTGGCTGTCTCTTGTGCAACATCAGCAGCATTTGTGATCATTGACCTTAGCTCCATTACTTTAGCAAGGATTGCAAAATGGCGATATTCTTTTAATCTTATCATTCCATCTTCATTTACTTTCCTTTATTAACTGTTCGGTTATGCAGAGGTACAGTACATTAGGAAAGGCCAGATAAAATTTGATTCTTTCCCTGTATTTTCTGGTTTTCAAAGTGAGTTGGTTATCTACGGAAAGTGACCAGTTTTTTTTTTTCTCAGTACAATTATTGACTCATCAATTTAATGTTTGAAACACTTATTATTATTGCACTTATTATTACACTTATTATTGCACTTATTATTCTCACTGACGCTCAGATATTCCCATATTTGTTAAGTGGGAGCCTCTTGAGGTTAGCTCCTGAGTCCTATTGATAGGACTTCAATAGTATTTCATAGTGTCCCTGCTTTCAGTATAACACGATGTTCCAACTCATCTTATGCATTTCCTGCCTCCTACCTGGCAGCAGCTATTTCTCCATGCAGCTCTAAATTCTTTTAAAGGAAAATGCTATTTCAATGACCACAATTTAGGTACTGGGGATAGTCATTACTACTGGTTTGGTCTTTGTTTCCAGGCTCTACTGTGGTCTTAGCAAGGCAATTTTTTTTTTTTTAAATCATCATGGGTACATACTGACACTTCCAATTTAAATTCAGGACCATGGGATTTTAACTTAGCCTCACTTAGCTATTTCATATCTCTTTCTTCTTTCTCCTGTGCTTAAAAAAAAATCTATTTCCTAATGGCATCAGCAAATTTCTTATTTGCTTTATCTCACAATATACATATTTGAGTCCTAAAACAAAAATACAGACACCAATGATGATTACTGAAAATAGTTTGACAATTTTTAACATTATTTTTCATTTAATAATATCTACCATGGCCATGTAGAGAAATATTCCCCATTCCTTTTTAGAGCTTCAGAGTAAGCCGCAAGTCCTCTGTCAATGGAAAATTGACTTGTTTCCATTTTGTTGTTATTTCAAATATTGCCTCAATGAATACATCTTTTTATGTTTTGGCCAGTGTATCCCTTGAACAGATTTTTAGAAGTGAGATCGCAAATTACTCATGTAATTTTGCTGGATATTGCTAAATTCCTCCTCCATGGGGTTGTGACATTTTTATATTCCCACCAGCAATGTATGACATTGTCTGTTTCACCATACCCTGGCCCATAGGTTGTCATCAAATTTTAGAATTTTTGCCACTTTAATAGGTGATAAGTAATATCTTAATGTAATTTAAATACTTCTCTTATTTTGAACCATATTGGACAACTTTGGTTTAAGACATATTCGCATATTTTTGTTTCTGAATTTTCCAAATCTCTTGTCCATTCACTATCAGATTATTATACTTTTCTTTATTTTCAGAAACTTGCTATGTATAAGGGATATTAACCTTTTGTTAATGCTTTAAGTTGCCAATTTTTTCTCTTTGTCATTTATCTTTTTATATATGGTTTTTGTTTCTTTGCCTTTTTTTTTTCATTTTTTGTCAAATTTTTTAACCTTATCCCTTATTGTATGTAGAATTTCAGACATAGTTAAGTATTTCCACTCCCCTAGGTTATAGAGGAATTCACTCATGGTTGTTGTTGTTGTCGTTGTTTTGCATTTTAAATCTCTAGTCCATTTGAAATGTACTATGTGTGGTGAGAGGAAAGGATCTAATTTTATTTTTCATATGGCTATCAGGTTAACCCAACATCACTTATTAAAAAGCCCATCTTTGGGGCACCTGGCTGACTCAGTTGGTAGATGCAACTCTTGATCTCAGGGTTGTAAGTTCGATCCCCACGTTGGGTATAGAGATTATTTAAAAATAAAATCTTAAAAAAAATTAATTAAAAGTCCATCTTTTTCCCAGTGATCCAAAGTGCCACCTTTGTTTTATGTTCAATGTTCATATTCAAATCGTTCCATTGATCTATATCTCTCTTTGTTATTTGCCTGTTCTTTCTGACTGGCATTTGGTAACAATGGAAATTAGGAGCATATGAAGCAATAAAACCTTTTAGGACTAAAATCCATTGTGTAAATAGTTCTTAAATTTAGTTGTTTTGTTTAAATGAGGGAAATAAACTCATTCTTTTGCATGTAGCAAAAGGAATTCTTTAAGAGCCTTAAAAGGGTTTTGCGGGGAAGCAGCCTGATATAATTAATGCATGGGTTCAGGATCCTGCCACTCAGGAGCTGCTTTGTTGTGGGCATGTTCTTAATTTCTCTGAGCCTTAGTTTCCTTACTTCTAAAACGGAGATAAAATCTCTCAGGGCCGTTTTGAGCATAGAAAGATCTGCGTGCCATTACCCAGCGTCGTGGCCCCACATAAAGGGCACTCAGGGAGTATTGGTTGTCTTTTCTTCCCCTTCAGGGGAAAATGCATTTATAACTTTTATGGTGAGGTTTTCTCCAGCTACTCATGAAAATGAAGAACTGGCCTGATTTTTACTCTGCAAAACTGATTAAATAAAAGGAACAGATGAGAAATCAAAGTTCTTCACTCCCAATTACCCAGTAGTGCCTGCCTTCACTGAACAGCAGCCTTGGGCTCAATTTTCAGAGTGAAAGAGGAAAAGTGGACTGACAACAACCACAGGGATTGTTGACTTCTAAATTGATGTAAGCCTAGATGGAGGGGAGATTCAGAAGAAGGATGATAAGCAGAGATCATGCTTTCCTCTTCCCAATACAACATTGCTTTTGGCTTTCCAGTTTAAGAGGGGAATCTGGCTTATGATACTCATATCCAGAAATTTCCAGAAAATCTCTTCACTCTAAAAGCCCCTCCCTACCCTGAAGTTGTCAGAGATCTGAGCATTTTTCTGACAAAATGCTTTATTTTTTAAGATCCCCATATCAGATTTTTTTCCATAGGGTCCTGTTTTGCTTTATTTAGCCTAATAATTTTCATAATTGTCTACTTTAGATTGTGACACAATATAGACATATTTAAGGAATTTGTTTTGAAAACATATCTTAAGATCATTTTTAGAGGTTTTTTAATGAATTATTGAAGCCCTAATTAGATTCCAATTCATAATTTTATTCCTTCCTTTTTAAATAAACCCATTGAAAGTAGTTCATGTAATTCACCAATATTAAGAACTATTACATGAAGATGAAAAGGGGCTCCATAAATATGATTTGATCAGTTTTCATACAGCATTGATTAGATTATATTCATACAGCATTTGAAAGAATGTTTTCAAATACATTTTTTTTAAAGATTTTATTTATTTATTTGAGAGAGAGAGAATGAGAGAGAGCACATGAGAGGGGGGAGGGTCAGAGGGAGAAGCAGACTCCCTGCCGAGCAGGGAGCCCGATGTGGGACTCGATCCAGGGACTCCAGGATCATGACCTGAGCCGAAGGCAGTCGCTTAACCAACTGAGCCACCCAGGAGCCCTCAAATACATTTTTATTTAATTTTTGCAACAGCATTGTTATATGTAAATATTGGTAACCATAGTTTATAGTGGAGCAGACCAAGGCCCAAAGAAGTTAAATTTTAAATGGCCCAGGATCTCATAGGCAACTACAGTTTGAGACTAGAAATTCAGATTTCAGTCTAGTGTTCCTGCCACAATTCATAATCAGCAAGAGAACTAGTTTAGACATGCATACATATTAAATTTTCCATATTTAACATCATGTCAGATTTTCCACTGAATGAATCTTAGGCTTCATTTGCAATGTTCCATTTGTAATCTTTCAATCTTTCTTAGCTTTCTTAATTAATATGAATAGCTAACTAGTCCTGCGGTATGTCCAAATGCGAACTATCTAAACTATTAGGGAATAATGTTCTGGTAACTTGAAACCTCCAGAGGATCAGTCCTCACAAAGAGTTAAAAAAAAAAAAAAAAAAGGAAAAAGGCACAGAAGTAGCATTGTTGGTTAAGCAAGAACTTAGTGCTGATGTCTGGTTTTGTTTTCCAGGTGGCACTGCATGCTTGTGGAGTGGCAACAGACATGGTGATTGAGCACTGCATCAAAACACGGGCTTCCTTTGTCACATGCCCTTGCTGTTATGGTTTCATTCAGAACACCTCAAAATTTAATTTTCCCAAAAGGTGAAATGTAGTGTTCACCCTAAGACACCAATGTGGGGAATAAAGCTAAAGCCCGAAACTCATTTGATACAAAGTTGCAATGAGATTTCACTTTTGAACTCACTTCCTCTTTCCACAAACGCAGGTACTGTTTATAAGTTATATAAGGAAGAGAGGATCTCCTCTATGGCTGCTCCTTGATTTTTCTCCTGGACCCAGCTCCTGAAATTTAGAAGCAAGTCTATCTGAGAGTGAGCTGGCTGACTAAGAAATCTGATAGGTTCAGCACTTCTCATCACCTCTGAGAGGCAGCAGGTGTTGTGGTTAAGTGCTTAGGACCCTGAAGTCTTCCGTCCCCCGGTGGGGGGGGGGGGCAAACATCGGCTCCTCAGACTTTTATAAGTCGTTTCACTTCAGGCAATTTACTTCAGCTCTTTTTGCCTACATTTTCTCATCTATAAAATGGAGGTTATAATAGTAATTACCTCAAGGTTTTTGTGAGAATTGAACGATATATATGTAAAGCACTTAGAAGTGGCACAGAGTAAGCATTCAATAAAATGTGAGCTGTGGCCAGGTACGGTAGTAGCAGCAGTATTTTTAAATACTGCCCATGGGTGCTGATTAATCTGCAAGCCGGACAGCCATTTTTACAGTCCTTCTTATCCCACCTACAAGAGGGAGACATTTTATTTCTCACCACTTTGGCCTAACCTAGTGGAGGGCTGTTGTCTTGGTGTTCATGACATTTCACTCTCTGAATCACAGTTATTGAGAATCATGCTGATCATTTTAATTACAGAATAGATTATGTTAGTTTTAAAAAAATTCTATAATGTGTCAAAAAAAGATTTCTTGATCAATTGCATGATTACTTTTAAGAAATCTTAGAAAATTTCCATCAGAATTTATACTTAAAGGCTTCTGAATAAAGTAATAAAGTACAAACAATAGCCTTCTTTTTCTTTGTCTTTGATTTTTTTTTCTTTATTTCATTGTTTTGTTCTTTACCACAATTTGCAACTAGTTGAGAGAAAACCAAAGGAACTTTGGAAAGGCAAATAATAAGTATAACTTAAGGTTTATTCAATAGCTGAAATTTCACTCTGTTCTGAATCTATACAGATAAAATGTATATTTTACAACCCATCAAGAAATCTGTAAGTCTAGCACTATAAAGATTTTTAAGAATGTTAATTTGAGTTATTCAGCCTGTGGCTTCACTTCATTGATTTTAAAATCTTACTTCAGTGTCTGTCAGCTTTTTCATATCTCTGCAGATTTATTGCCATTTTCTCCTTTTGTCAGTGGAAGACCATTCCCAGGCCATTACCCCCCTGCCCTAATCACCTGTGTCAGGTCCCAGACAACTAGGGACAGCCCCTATCCCCAAAGCCACTGACATTATCCAGTCCTACCCAGTCCTAAGTTTGCTCATCCTGCCTTGCCATCTCTTCCAATGGAATCCATAATAAAGGCTCTTGCCTACATTGTATCCCACTCCCTCCGCCTCCTAAGCAGCGCCATGTGGCTCTCTGTGGCATGGCATGCCGTCTCTTAGGAATTGTTGGGAAAAAACTATCTTTTCCATGGCAAACATCTCCTGATCTGTTGGCCTCACCATATCTAAAATAGTAGTAAAACCTACATTTTAAAACCCCTGGATCTTTGTGCACCCATGTGGGGAAGAGAAAAAAAAAATGGTTGTGCATCTCTAATAGTGTAAACAATCTTTGAAAAAATCTTCAAAATTAATAGCATACTGAGAGTATGCTTTTGGCTTTTTATAAAGACATTTCAAACTGGCATAGTTCTCAGCGTAAGATAGCATTATGTACTCCTCAGATAAAATACCTACTTTTGTTTATAGTTTTTTCTATATTTCTATATAGAAATATATAGACTATCTCGACTCCTAATCTTTGGTGTTTAAAGTAATAACTCTTTTTTTTCTTTTCTATTTCAGTGAACAATTCAAGAAAACTTTATCATACAAGGTAACCTTAAAAAGTTCTAGATGTCTTTCTAATATACTTTTTATTCCTTCTTTATATTTTCCCCCCTCCCAAATTTTGAATGGTATATATAATCTATAGTTATCTTGGAATTACTCATCAACATGTAATATGGGAGGCTTGTTTTACTTTTTATGTTTTGTTTTGTTTTGTGAATCAAGATTAAAGTCCAAGTAGGTGGCAAGACTTGTGAAGGGTCTGAGAGTTTACCCTGCAAGTTCACATGCTAGCCTGCCAGTTTCACGGATGCCGGCAGATAGGAGACTTCTGAGTTAGAGACCTGGCAGTAGGAGTAGCCAGACTATCATCATTTTTGTCCTGACTTCCTGAGACCCAGTTCCCACAGGGCAGTACATAATGGGCCATGCGACACCTACATACACAGTGAATTGCAGTACAAGAGAGGGAAGCTGAGCTTAGGAAACCCAAATGTTTTAAGATTTAATCTTGAAGCAAGCATTCCTGCCCTTTGCTCCAGAGTGAAACTATGTATTTTCCAGAGTTGCTCACTATATAAACATCTTTGAGAAGATAATCTAGAACACAGGCAAATTTTTCTGTAAAAGGTCAGACAGTAAACATTTTAGGTTTTGTCAGCCACTTAAAAATTTCCCAGCTATTCTACTTTGTCCTTGCCATTTCTTGTTGCTTTTGGTGGTGGTGGTGTACAATCTTTTAAAAATGTAAAGACTGTTTTTAACTTGAGAGCCATACAAAAAGAGGTCATAGGCTGGATTTGGCCCGTAGGCCAGAGTTTGCCAACCCCTGGTCCAGAACAAACGCAGCACCTCTACTCATAAGGCGTGAAGAAATACAAGAACTGTTTCTCAACAGTAGTCAGAACATTACATAGTTCTGAGGCATCAGTCTGAGCAAACTAGTTTCCAGCTTTCTGAATATTACCACTAACTAATTGGTCAATAACATGACAAATGCATTCTAAAAAATGGTAATGATATTTGCCAGAAATACATGGATAATCCCATTAAAACTTGATAAATTAGATTCTTAGTTCACTTCTTGCAGACTCACTAAAAATATATAGTTTCATTTTACATGCCAGGCCCCACCTTTCAAGATTTTTCCCTTCTCCATCCAACGGTTAAGTAGTGGGGGACAGTGAATCAAAAACGTTCATTTCTACCAGCTTGGCACATATATCTCCTTCACCTCTACTTTTTTTTTTTTTAAGATTTTATTTATTTATTTGAGAGAGAGAGAATGAGAGAGAACACATGAGAGGGGGGAGGGTCAGAGGGAGAAGCAGACTCCCTGCCGAGCAGGGAGCCCGATGTGGGACTCGATCCAGGGACTCCAGGATCATGACCTGAGCTGAAGGCAGTCGCTTAACCAACTGAGCCACCCAGGCGCCCCACCTCTACTTTATAATCCTTAAACAGGCACCTCCAACTCTGTCTCCCACCGTCCCCTTTCCCCCTCCTCACCTCTCCCCCTGCTCTGAGCATACACAGATACTATAGAGGGAAGAGTGTTGATGCTTTCATCCAGAACCAGACTTCCCTGGTCTTTGCTTACTGGATTTTAAGTTTGTATGTCTTAGGGAACTGTAAGGTTTTTGGGAAACATTAGGACCCCAGGAACTTTGTTTTCATAATATTCAAAACACCTTACCTTTCTCTTATAAGACCCTGCCAATAGAGTAGACAATGAGTTGAAAAAGAAACAAAAACTAGGGCCCTGTTTTTAATGCCTCTTTGAGTGATGCTGGCTAAAAACAAATTGAGAGGATGCGTGTAAAAAACCCAGGGCAGTGAAGAGGTTGGGTGCCCCAGTCTCACTGGCTAGAAAAGAACGTAACATTTCTAAAGAATAGCGACAGGGTACCCAGGCTCTTCCACAGACCAGAAAACTCACTGGTACCCAGTCTACTGGGTCTACTCCTTCTCTCACACCCCCAAAAGCTGCTTGGCCACCAGCCCTTTTGAGGGTCTCAGGTATAAAGGTTCCAGAGGGAAGTCTGAGCTTTTTGGATACTGTGGCAAGATACTTCTTAACTGAACTAAATGGAGGTAGTACCTAAATGTCTTGAGAGTTACTGAGTTCGATCGACAGCGGGAGCGGAGAGCGGACCCCAGAGAGCCCTGAGCAGCCCCGCCGCCGCCGCGGGCCTAGTTACCATCACACCCCGGGAGGAGCCGCAGCTGCCTTAGCCGGCCCCAGTCACCATCACTGCAACCATGAACAGTGAGGCCGAGACCCAGCAGCCGCCCGCCGCCCCCGCCCTCGCCCTCAGCGCTGCCGACACCAAGCCCGGCACCACTGGCCACTGGCCGCGGCGCAGGGAGCGGCGGCCCCGGCGGCGGGGACAAAGTCATCGCAACGAAGGTTTTGGGAACAGTAAAATGGTTCAGTGTAAGAAATGGATACGGTTTCATCAACAGGAATGACGCCAAGGAAGATGTATTTGTACACCAGACCGCCATAAAGAATAACCCCAGGAAGTACCTTCGCAGTGTAGGAGATGGAGACACTGTGGAGTTTGATGTGGCTGAAGGAGAAAAGGGTGCGGGGCAGCAAAGGTGCCAGGCCCTGGTGGAGTTCCAGTGCAAGGCAGTCAACGTGCAGCAGACCGTAACCATTATAGACGCTATCCACGTCGCAGGGGTCCTCCACGCAATTCCCAGCAGAATTACCGTGAGAGTGGGGAAAAGAACGAGGGATCGGAAAGTGCTCCGGAAGGCCAGGCTCAACAGCGCCGGGCCTACGGCGGGCGACGCTTCCCAGCTTACTACATGCGGAGACCTACGCGCGGCGACCACAGTATTCCAACCCTCCTGTGC
This sequence comes from Neomonachus schauinslandi, assembly GCF_002201575.2. NCBI lineage: Eukaryota > Metazoa > Chordata > Mammalia > Carnivora > Phocidae > Neomonachus > Neomonachus schauinslandi. Next base: position 116,879,923 of record NC_058404.1, on the reverse strand, counting down.
AGGGAGAAGTGATGGAGGGTGCTGACAACCAGGGTGCAGGAGAACAAGGTAGACCAGTGAGACAGAATAGGTATCGGGGTTATAGACCACGATTCTGCAGGGGTCCTCCTCGCCAAAGACAGCCTAGAGAGGATGGCAACGAGGAAGTTAAGGAAAATCAAGGATGAGACCCAAGGTCAGCAGCCATCTCAACGTCGGTACCGTTGCAACTTCAATTACCGACGCAGACGCCCAGAAAACCCTAAACCACAAGATGGCAAAGAGACAAAAGCCGCCGGGCCACCAGCTGAGAATTCGTGGGTCCCGAGGCTGAGCAGGGCGCGGCTGAGTAAATGCCGGCTTACCATCTCTACCATCATCTAGTTTAGCCATCCAACACGAAGAAATGAAGATGAAATTCCAGCAATAAGAAATGAACAAAAGATTGGAGCTGAAGACCTTAAGTGCTTGCTTTTCGCCCACTGACCAGATAAATAGAACTATCTGCATTATCTATGCAGCATGGGGTTTTTATTATTTTTACCTAAAGACGTCTCTTTTTGGTAATGACAGACGTGTTTAAAAAAAAAAAACAAAAACCTGGTTTTTCTCAATACACCTTTAAAGGTTTTTAAATTGTTTCATATCTGGTCAAGTTGAGATTTTTAAGAACCTCATTTTTAATTTGTAATAAAAAGTTTACAACTTGATTTTTTCAAAAAAATCAACAAACGGCAAGCACCCGTTAATAAAGTCTTAAAATAAATAAATAAATAAATAAATAAATAATGTCTTGAGAGTTACTTTGGAAGTGTTTTTCTCCACAGTTCAGTTTATACAGCAAATCTTTACTGACTTCTGCTCTGTGCCTCCCCTTCCAGAATTTAACTTCTCTTGGGGAGAACACATACACAAATAATTCCAGTAAAATCTGGCGAGGACACCAGAGGCGATTGCCTCAACATTAAGTGAATCTTGACTTTCAAACACTATGAAGACAAAGAGCATGCTTTTTCTTGCTTTTTCTTCAAATTATGTAATTCTAAATCCTTCTTCTGCCCCTTTGTCGATGCCAGTTCATGGCTGCTTAATACAACTTACTCATTTGAGCCACTTTATTAGTGTCCTACCCATTGGCCACTAAATTTTATAGTGAACATTACAGCGTTGTTGTTGTTGTTTTAATGCATAAAAGTTGAGACAGAGGTAACCCTTCAAAAAGAACCAACATCACACAGCCACTTCAATTACCTTATTAAAAAACGGAGGCCTCAAGTTGAATGTACAAAAGACGAAAGGGGACAAACGAGGATTCGGAGTTCAAGCCTTTGGCTAAGCTGACAGGTGAGATCATTTGCACACTTGGAGACTGCATCTGTTCTGAATGAACAGCTGCCGTGGGAACATCGCAGTACCCCCAATCCGCCTGAGCACTCACCTTTGGCTGCTTGCCTATTTCAGAGTGCTGTGCAGGCTCATCAGCTCTCTGCCCCTGTAAAGCCTTGTTCTTTTTGCATGAAAGCAGCCTTTCCTAAAATTGTCAAGCAGAATAATTTTCCTCCCACCCCCTCAGGTCATTCTTACGGTTGCCCTTAAAGTAGATGCACCTCCAGCAGCCCTTTGGAGTGAGGAGAGAGTGAATGAGCCAGCTTCCTCTCCTCTAAAGGGACAAGGGAAGAGTCCAGAAAAGTGTAGGAACAGCCAGCACTCTGCTGGGTATCCCAGAGAACTACAGAACCACAGAACCCACAAAGAGTGATGATCTTCTACAGTACTGCCTTTTCCCCTGGTGGGAGCCACCGAGACTGACTTCTTGGAGCCATGTTCCTGAGATTCAAATTTTATTAAAGGAAAAATATAAGTGAATTTTAGGTCTTTTCGTTTAACACATGATAATCACGCATTGTAACCCTATTTTGGCTAAAAGCAACTGGCTAACTGGCCTGAGGATGTTCCTTGCATCCATTCTTAAGAACTGCATCTGAAGAACAGTCTACTTGAAGGGGAAAAAGTTATTGAGTACCATTTTCTGAAAATGTGTTTCTTTCAGAAGTATTACTTGTGTAGTACTTTATTCAGTTAAACTGTAGAACTCCAGATAAGTGAGGTAGTTTTTATAATTTTTAGTTTTGAAGCAGAAGATTAAAATAGACCCACATTCTATTGTTTTTTTCTTTTAGGAACACATGATTCTGTGTAGATTTGCGGATCAGACAGCTGTCCAGCTTCCACCCCAACGAAGACTTGTAGGTATGTGTTTTCACAGAGCAGCTGATGAGTAGATTACGTACAGTATGCCTAGGAATGAATGGACTGGTTCTATATGGGGAAAACTGGTCCATTTATCAACAAGAAACTCAAGTTTGTTTTTCCCAGAAAAGGAAATCCATGTTGAAAAGGTCTTTGTAGGTATAAGAGTATTTTATCCCGTTTTTGTTAACATTAATACTTTTTTTTAGAAGATTTTATTCATTTATTTGACAGAGAGAGACATAGCAAGAGAGGGAAAAGAAGCAGGGGGAGTGGGAGAGAGAGAAGCAGGCTTCCCACCGAGCAGGAAGCCCGATGTGGGGCTCGAACCCAGAATCCTGGGACCATGACCTGAGCCGAAGGCAGACACTAAACGACTAAGCCACCCAGGTGCCCAACATTAATACTTTTAAATTCATCTTCAGTATTTGTACATTGAGCAGAATTATGTGAAATCTCTTTCTTACTGTTATGAACAAACTGAGGGATCTGTCTAAAGCCACAGAAGAAAATATAAAGATGGAAAAATCAACTTTGCATGCCAAAGTTAGTTAAAATATCTATAAGCATTTTTTCTTGGAAAAAAGTATACTTGTATATTATTAATCATAGACCAATTTATTCAACATCTGTAATAGTAAATATTACCTTAATTGGAAGACCTGCAATAGCATTTTAAGTTTAAGTAATGAATTTATCCAAGACTTTGCTTTAGAAAAAGAAATCACATTTAGAAGGACAATAGCAGCTAACAGTGACTGCGCATTTAAGTGCTGAGCTAAATGCCTTACCCGTTATCTCAGTAAATTCTAATGAAAATACTTATGGGGTATGTACTATTATTTAGGACTGGGACAAAAGTTTGTCTAGGATCCTTTACCTGGTAGATGATGGAGTCACACTATGAACTGATACGAAGGCTAGGTTCCAAAATTAGGGCTTGAGAAGATTGAGTGGAGTCAAAAATAATCTTTAAAATTATTTAGAAGAGCCCCCACATTGGAGGCCATCATAGTATTTTGGAAAACAGATTGCCATTTCTTTGGCTGAGCACCAGATGGGATAATTAGCTTGCATACAGGGACTATGTTGTGTGAGAAGTAGTTATCTTCAAACTCTAAAGTCAAAGTCAGCATAGCAAGATACATACAGAGAAGCATCTGAGACCTGATTTCCTTTTCTTTCTCACACTCCGGAGCATAAAGATATGGAAAAAGCTCTTCCTCTCTCTCCTGCATGCAACCTCCTTCTCTTTCCCACTCCTTTTCTCTGCCTTCTCCTTCCCCCATTCCCAACTCTCTGAGCTAGTTGAGTGTACATGTGAATGTTCAGGGAGTGCTAGATGGGAAGTTGCTGGAGTTGAAGAGGAGGAGGAACATTTGGCCTGATCACTGGCATGAGGGGAGGGAAGGTCATGTGCAAAGTCACGGACTCCATCAAATGTGGACATCTGTACTTTGCATGGGCCATATTTTTGTTCTGTGAACATTTTAGGAAGCTTTCAAGGCCCCCAAAGGGAGACTACCAACAACTGAATTTCAGTTGTAAAGGTACTTCTTCAACATGTGAAAACATGAGATTCTTTTATGCAATAGAAAAAGAAAAATTAACTGGACTGGGATCAAAGCCAAGGGTGAATGAGCTGCAGTGTAAACCCAGGGTGGGTACTGAAGGAATGCAGGGCGTCTATTCTGACAGAGAATGTTTCATTTTAAACTGAAGAGTAGACGGAGGTGGGTGGGGGGGGAGCCTTTACAGATGTCTTAAAAGATGAACAGTATTTTAAGGGAAAAAAAGAATGTCGGCCGCACAACTGTTGATGAACAGGGAGGGGTGGGTTGGGGGGTGATTTTGCCTAAATGGAATTCAAGACATCTCTTTTTATATCATTTCTAACACAGTTCATCCTTTTTGGCATAGGAGCTTTTAAGAAAAAAGTACAAAATAAACACTTTAAATCTGAATGTCTCATTGCCAATTCTTACCTACTGACTTCACCTTCCACAGTTTTTCTGTGGGGTTCTTCTGTCTTCCACAGAAGAACATCTCTGTTTCAATTATCTGGCTTCATTTCTGCAGCTATTCAATTTTAGTAGTTTCTGTGGACATCCAAATAAATTATTTAAAAATAATGTTTAGTCGGGCGCCTGAGTGGCTCAGATGGTCAAGCGTCTGCCTTCGGCTCAGGTCATGATCCTGGAGTCCCTGGATCGAGTCCCGCATCGGGCTCCCTGCTCGGCAGGGAGTCTGCTTCTCCCTCTGGCCCTCCCCCCTCTCACGTGCTCTCTCACTCTCTCTTGTTCTCTCTCTCAAATAAATAAATAAAATCTTTAAAAAAAAAAAAAATGTTTAGTCATTATTATAATTAGGAGGGAAAATGGAATTAAGTTCTGCATAGTCAGCAGCCTTTTGGAGGATGAAGTTTGTATACTGAATTTAAAGAAATTGAAAGCATAAAAGTGAACCATAGCTTTGAATATATTCAACCCCAAATCATTTTTATTTCCAGAGCTACCTTTAACATAGAAATTTGCATTTGCCAAAGGAACACAAATTAGCTGCTTTGCTTGCCAGTCAGGTTTTCTCTTTTGTTTTCCAAAGATTACAAAGAAGATTGAATACCACTATTTTATTGGGGTGAAGGAGTTCTGAAAATTGATTATGTTACGCTGAACATACACATCCACCTGAAATAACTGAAGCACAAATAAGAATTTTCTCAAATATTTTCCATTTCTCATTTTTCCTTGTCCTAAAAATGTAGCCCATCTTTCAGATGCCTCTTTGTTAGCATGACACTTTAAATATTATTAAAGATAGATGTTATTTTTTTCACAATATTACAGGTAATATATTTCCATAGGGAATGCAGGCACAAGGTCTTTAAATGTATTTTTAACCAAAGTGGGAAATAGGATCTGTAGTCTGTATTTGAGATTTATTTATAAATACATTTTAAAAAGTTAACATTCTCAAAAAAAAGAAAGTTAACCTCTAAATTATCAGCAGAAACAAATCTGTGAACTGTCATATGTGATTATATTTTCTCCATACTGATCAAGAGTTAGGTTGACAGAGACTAAACAGGACTTGGGGGCAAACAGCATTCGCCATATACTTGTAGATTTTGTCGCTGTATAGATGGACAAATTGAAATTGCACTGTTCCCTGTAGGGAGTCTCATGATACCACTTTATTGTATTTCAGGAAAACAGTGCATGTGCCTAGTGGATCTGGATCGAGCAAGAGCTGCAGAAGAATGTGGTTACTCCGTTCAAGTAATATCCATGGAGCCAGAGAGCTGCTCTCCCAAAAATAACATGATCGTGGGAGTCCCCATTTAGAAGGAGATATTCACATTTGATGTTTGGCCATCCGTCTTCATGATGAAAGCCCAGTGGCATTTAGGAGGTTCTTGGCATAACTAGAAAACAGCATTAGCCATATTGAACTTATTGTGCTCAGGAAGGAAAGCAGCAGGAAAATCATGGAAGAAAGGCTGCCTGCAAAGCATCACAAATGTTCTTGTAATGTATGATTAAAGGGCCACTGGTTTTCATAGTGAGAATCCCCTGAAGTCTCAGCTGCCAACAGAATAATACTCACCAGTGGAGGTTACATCACTGGAATAACAATTTCCTTCTCACTTCACAGCTTTTCTCATCTTGCCAATTTGATGTTCAATTCAAAACAGTGAATTGAAGCCTTTGTAATCATTGCAGCCTTTATAATCATTTAGATATTCAAATGGAGACCAAAACTAGACTCAGTGGGATTGGTTGGTTGGTTGGTTGGTTGTATTTTAAACAATTGTATTTTTTCTATAATTTTTAAAAATATCCAGTCAGGCAACTACAGTATGGTTAAATTTTTAAGCCGGGATGAGATGGACTTGTATTTCATTTCATATACTTCTTTAAATATGTTTCCCATAAATTACCAAATGAGATTATCACTGGTTCAGACATTTTATATGAAGACGTAAAATACTTGCAGGAAATTTCCCACTGCGGGAGTATGTAATTTGGACATAAATTCTAATTAATCAGTAAATACATTGATAAATGAATTCCAGTTTATAAATAATTACTGAGGATCCATTATTTTCAAGACCCTGGCATAGATTCTTCCAAGGATACAAAGATGAGTTGCAAGAGACATGGTCCCTTGCCTATGGAATAAATCATGTAAAAGAAAAATTAATGAATTAGTTCTTTATGTCATAATATAATGTATGGTCACAGGATTTGTTTTCCAGATATCAACCATATTTTTTAGTTACATTACTTTGCTAACACTTACTGAATGTAGATTGGAGGTAGGAGGAGTACAGAGTTTAGAAGTTTATTTGAGTATTTCTCTCTTCTCACACTTCTCCTCAGTCCACCAACTGAACTTTTTAAAGACAGATGACATGTCCTTTCTCACATGCTGCTAATTATTTAGCTTTTACATGCCCTAGATTATTCCATTTGAGATGAGATTTATTTCATTGATTTTGATGTTTTCAAGCCCTGTATGACACATATTATGAGAAAAAGGATTTTAATAAGCAACTCTTTCATCATCATGACTTAAAATGCAGAAATAGTTTATCCAAGGGAGGGGGACTTGAATTCTTGTTTTCTGAGGTAAAATTTAAGAAAAGAATTAACCATCAGCCCTGAGTTTTTTAGTCATTTTTACCTATAGATATACCATGCTCTTTTATCCTGGGCTTTCTTTTTTAAATGGAGGTATAATTTACAGACAATAAAATAACAGATTTTAAGTATTGCGTTTGAGAAGTTTTGACATATATATATATGGAGATTATATATATATATATATATAATCTTCATGCAACTGCCACCAGATATAAGATATAGAATATTTCCGCCAGCACAGAAAGTTCTCTTATGTCCCTTTCTGTTCAACTTCACCTACCCCAAAAGTAGAAATCTCTCTGATTTCTATCATCCTCCATTTTCTCTGCCTATTTTTGTCCTTCATAAAAATGAAGTAATTTAGTATGTAGTCTTTTGTGTCTGGCTTCTTATTCCCAAGATAGTATTTTTTGAGAAATATCTATGTTGCTATATGTATCAATAGTTTCTTCTTATTCTTAAGTAACATTCTATTATATAAATTTATCAAAATGTATTTATTTACTCTCCAATTGGTATTTATTTGGGTTATTTCCACTTTGAGGATATTACAAATAAGGCCTATAAATATTCTTGTACAAGTCTTTTTGTGGACATATGTTTTCATTTCTCTTGGATAAATACCTAGTAGTAGAATTGCTGGGTCATTGAATAAATGAATGTCAATTGCCAAACAGTTTTTCCAAAACGGTTGTACCATTTTATATTCCCACCAGCAATGTATAAAAATTCTAATTCTCAACACCACCCTCACAGCATTTGATATTGTCAGTCTTTTTTATTTTAACCATGCTGGTGGACATGAAATGGTACTTCACTGGGATTTTAATTTTCATTTCTCAGATGACTAGTGATACTAAGCATCATTTGTTAAGTCAATGTTCAAGTCTTTTACTCATTTTTAAAATTAGGTTGTTTGTGGTTTTTTATTGTTGGTTTATAAGAGTTCTTTATATATTCTGGTTAAGAGTTCTTTGTCAGATATATGTATTGAGAATATTTTTCCCAGTCTGTGGCTTGCCTACTCAATTTTCATAATGAATGTTTTAATTTTCAGGAAACCTAATTTATCTGTTTTTGCTGTGTACTTTCTGTGTCCTCTATAATAAATCTTTACCCACCCTGAGGTTATGAAGATTTTTTTCCATGTTTTCCTACAGAAACTTTATGGTTTTAGCTTTTTACATTTTAGGTCTATGATCCATCTCAAATCAATATTCACATAGAGGTAGGTAGGTTTTGAAAAATATACATTTGTTTTAGCACCATTTATTTATTTATTTATTTTTTTATTTTTTTTTTTTTTTTTTTTTTTTTTTAAA
>NC_058404.1:116843283-116871626 GCF_002201575.2 Neomonachus schauinslandi | reverse complement strand
TTTTTTTTTTTTTTTTAAAGATTTTATTTATTTCTTTGAGAGAAAGACTGAGATAGAGAGAGCATGAGAGGGGGTAGGGTTAGAGGGAGAAGCAGACTCCCCGCCGAGCAGGGAGCCCGATGTGGGACTTGATCCCGGGACTCCAGGATCATGACCTGAGCCGAAGGCAGTCGCTTAACCAACTGAGCCACCCAGGCGCCCAGCACCATTTATTTAAAAAACCTTTTCTCTTCCTATTGAATTGACTTGGCACCTCAGTTGAAAATTAACTGATGTATGTGTATGAGCCTATGGGGTGTCTAGTCTGTTCCATTAATTTGTTTGATTACTGTAACTTTATAGTAAGTCTTGAAATTAGGTGATTTTCCAATTTCATTTCTCATTTTCCAGATTGTTTTAACTGTTCTAAATCCATTGTATTTCCATATAAATTTTTAAATTGGCTTATCAATTTCCTTAAAAAAAAATAGCCTGCTGGGATTTTTGATATTGTCTGGAATCTTTAGATCAATTTAGGGAAAATGAACATATTAGCAATATTGAGTCTTATAATCCATAAACATAATATATCTTTCCACATATTTATGTCTTCTTTAATTACTCTCAGTAATATTTTCTAATTTTCAATATAGATATTTGGTTTTACTTATTATTTGATAGTTTTGATGCTGTTACCTTAAGTTGTTCCCACTACCCAGAATACCCTCCTCTTACCCCTCCCATTAACTTAAGCTCATTCATCCTTCTGCTCTTAGACCTGACCTCCTGAGGAAAGCCTGTCCTAACTTTTCTGGAGTTATTTACTTGTTATAGAATGTGCACCGTCCAGAAGAGTCTTCTCCATCCACCGTAGGTGACTCAAAGCACCCCACCCAAAAAGCCCCTATGGTAAGTATCGAGAATACAAAAGGAAGTGACTCCACTTTTTCCCACCATTGTTCTCAGGCATGGAATTCTCCAGCTGTGATGGCTGTGGCTAGTCATAGATATGGGTGTTAATGACTGCCCTTAGGACACGATTTTTCTGTGTAAATCCTTTCCAAGGCTCCTTCTCCGCCAGGGCAAATAAAAGAGGTTGGATGCAGGCAGCAGGAAGGTTGTTGGCAATGACAACAGTCCCAGTAAGTGACCTGGTTTCACCCCTACACTTGTCTGTCAAAAGCAAAGCTGCTCCTCACGATCTCTCTCCCCCACAGTTGTAAGATTTGAAGCCAGAGATCATCTTTCATTAACTTTCAAGCCTGGCTCAGAGATAGAGAGGTATAATTATTAATGACTAAATAATTTTATCTTCTTTAGGGAGACATTTCAGTCATATTAGAAGTCAAAATATTTTCAGAGCACACATGCGATATAGTATGTGAATAACAATAATTAAACATTAAATCTCATTCTCAAGATTTTGGCTACAGGCGTTACCCACTCCATGATTCAAAAAAATTGCCATCAATAGAACTTCCACATACACCTGTTTTTCTATTGGTTTTCATAATAAAATTAGAGCTATGTTTCTGTGGAAGTGATATAATTAAATCATTAAGAGGGAGCAATGCTTTTTTTAAGTTACAATTTTTAAAAAGCAGATTCTCAAAGCAAAGTAGTTGGGCATTTTCAATAGATATTTTTTTATACTCCAGAAATACATATCTATTGAAGAAAAACTAGAAGACGTGGCTACATAAAAAGGAAAAAATTAAAAAAAAAAAAAAAGGAAAAAATTTTAAATCACTGTTAATACTTTGTTTTACATCTTCCTAGACTTTGTTCTATACACACACAGGCACACGCAGAGAGAGATTTATTTAACAAACACTAATACAGTATTTAATATTTGCTAGGCACTCTTCTAAGTCCTTTGTAAATAATAACTCATTTTCAATCCTCATAATGACCCTAAGAACTAGATGCCATTAGTCATCTCATTTTATAGAAATTAAGGCCAGTGTTTCATAATAAGAGCAGACCCAGATTTGAACTCAGCAAGCAGTTGGCAGAGCTTATATTCTATTTCAGGCTCCTTAGCAATCCTATCGGGATTAGCTGGGATTTGCTATAGTAACAAAATCTCTCTGCCTTTTGAAGTTCTACACAAGAAAGATGTATTTTTCACTTATAGTACATACCCATCCAAGTCAGTTATGACTCTACGCCACATTATCTTCACACCTGACCAAGAAGCTTCTATTAGGAACATAGCTGGTCTCATGGAAAAGGAAACAGACATGGCAAACTATCAGCTAGCTACTGAAGATTCTGTGCAGATTTGATATATTTCACTTCCCTCATTTTGTTGACTAAAGCAAACTACGTAGCCTCTCCTGAGTTTTAACACAGTGGGGATGTATATAGCCTTGGTGGAAGGAGGTTGCAGATAATTGCACAGCAATGTAATGTACCACCAACAATGTAGTTGAAAGAGGAAGAGAAGAGGAGGAAGGGCAAAAGAAGGAAGAAGAGAACAGAAAGAAAAGGCTATTGCATCTTCCAGTTTAGAAATGGAGATTCTGAATGCAATTGACTTGGAGTAGGGCATTTTATTGAATCAATCAAAGAGGGAAGGCATGTGTCATAAGCATTTCCTGTCATTGCTCTGTGGACCTTTCACACTTACTATTGGAAAGGAATTTTCCAGAAAACACCTGAAAGGAGTTGTTTTCTATTATACAAGATTGGAGAAACTTCTATTAATTGGAGTTTCAGATTTGCAAATTCTGCCTTATATATTAAAGTGTTTGATCTGTAATGCCAAACATTCCTTTAGGAAGGTACGAGTTTTTACTCCTAGGAATATATAATTATTCATTTTCCTAAACCCTTAACCAACACAGCATTATCAATTTTTTTTTTAATTTTGGCCAATTTGATGGGCAAAAGTGCTATTTTGTTTTGATATTCATTCTTGAAGTTATTCATGTGATTGCATACTTTTCACATGGTTATTGGCCATTTATATTTTGTGAATTGCCTATTCATCCATTTATTAATTTAATCAACACATGTATTGAGCTCTTGCTTTGAGGCCAAGTATTGTGTCCATATTTCTTACTCATTTTTCATCTGATACTTTTGTCTTTCCTATAAATATTAGTAAAGTTTTATTGCATTGTGATTTTTTAAGTTGGCTTTTATGGAGGAAGGTGTTTTTGTTTTGCTATTATAAAGTTAAAAATACACATTTGGTCACAAATGTCACTCTTTTCCTTGTGATTTCTGCTTAGAAAGATTTTTCCCACCCAGTGATAAAAAAAAAAATCCACCTATATATTTGGTATTCTAGTTCTTCAGTAGTTTTACTTTTTATACTTGAATCTGTAACCCAGCAAGTATTTCTTCTGGTGGATGGTTTGAGGTAGAAATCTAATATTTATTTTCACATTAGTTACTTTCACATACCATTATACAAATCCAACTTTTCCATCGATTTGAGATGCCTTTAGTGAACTAAGCATACTTGGGACTTTCTTCACTTGTATTACTTCTATTGAATTCTTGTACCAGAATCACACTCACTAAATTATTACATCTTATAATACATTTTGACGTGTAATAGGGTAAATTTTATTTTGGGTGGTCAGGGAAAAGGTTTGTGACCTGAGACACAGAGAAAATTGAACTTCTCCTAAAATTATGCCCCGTAGATCAAAACAGACAAGTATTTTCCTAAAGACGGGGACCATAGTTTTAATTAGATTCTCAAAAGGATCCATGACCTCAAATAACACTAGGTATCACTGATCTAAAGGAAGTGAAAATGTAACAGAATTCAATGTTCTGCACTAAAGAATTAGCCAAATATTAGAATCTTTTTTCAATATTTACAATAAAAGAATCATTATTTGCTTTTTCATAGTGCTCTAAAGAAGCCAGGTTTTGTTCATTTGTATTTGTTTGCTTTTGGGTCTAGTTTATGTGACCCAAGTAACAACAGTTTATAGTCAAGTAAGAAAATGCAAAATTCAGCAACAAACAGAGGAGAATATTTGCTGGATGGCTGATCCAGAGGATCCTGAGAATTTATATAATGTGAGTAGGATACTGTGTCAGCTGGTGGCACCTCCTAGAACAAGGCTTTCTGTTCGACTAATCTGAATTGGCCTCTTCCAGTGCCTCTGTCTCCCCATGATACATTTGTGTATGTTTATTACGTGTTCCTCAGTAGAATCTAAGCCCCAAGCAGGCTGTTTTATCCACCGTTATCCTTTCAGTATTAATCCAGCTTCAGGCACGTAGTAAGAACTCAGTAAATATTTACAGAATGAATATTATATTTTAACACCATCCATGTGGGGTAAAAATACATATAAGGTTCCCCTTTCTCCTCTGCAGACACATATTCAGGCATCAGGCATGTGGGACTTTTGTATTGTTTTGGTTTGTATTGTCTTTGTTTTGTTTAATATTTTAAGATATGTTTGGCAAATCCAGTGCTAATGAAGACTAAGAAGTGACAGTTACTGCCTATGTCATCTGAATAGTTTTTATGAAGAAGACACTGGTAAGTTATTTCCCTGTCCATGGAGCAAAAGGGAATGTGCTTAAGGAGATAAAGTGCTCAACAAATGTTAGTTTGATATTTTCCATGATAAACCTGCCCCAGCACAGAGGATAGCTCAAACAAGGTGCTTAATAAATATCTGTAAGTGATACTGAATGACCATAAAGAACTAAAACAGTGGGATGTCATTTCTCTGTCACTAGAGCTGTTTCAATGAGAAAAGAGGAGCTTGCTATTCACATATCTGACAACTGGGCTCAGTCACAGATCATTTCTCACCATCTGCCTGCATTTCAGTCAAAAGGGGAGCATATGCAAAGCCTTGGAGTCCCACAGACTATTTTTCCTGTATGATGCTTACTCCTTTGTATAGAAGAGCTCACTCAATTATCTGAGAATAATAGATAGCCCCATATAATTTTGGAATGCGGCATATAATTTTGGAATGCGGCACATATTTTGTTAAGAACAACAACCATATCCCATAAGAAGTTCTCAGTAATTAGGAAAAGGAAGCTAGAACTTCTTAGATAGGAAAGGAAATCCAGGATAGGGGTAAAAATTTACCACAGATAGTTAAAACTGATTTATATACTTAATCAACTTGGAGTTGACTATAATAGTAATAAAGGTGAATTTTATACATAATCAAATTTATTTCACTGCAAATTTTAAAGTCATCTTGTTTCCTTCTTTGATTTAATCCTGTCTATTATTCATATTCAATCCTTCATAAATCATCTACAGTTTACTTTGAATTTAATGAGACTAAAAATACATAGTACATTCCTGGCTAAATGGCAACTGTCTGTCCCTTATTACATTTTTTTTTAAAGATTTTATTTATTTATTTGAGAGAGAGAGACTGAGAGACAGAGAGCATGAGAGGGAGGAGGGTCAGAGGGAGAAGCAGACTCCCCGCTGAGCAGAGAGCCCGATGCGGGACTCGATCCCGGGACTCCAGGATCATGACCTGAGCCGAAGGCAGTCGCTTAACCAACTGAGCCACCCAGGCACCCCTCTTATTAAATTTTGAGTGTAGAACTGCCACAAAGCGGAGTGATGACAACGAGACTCTGAGTAGATGTCTGACTACTTGAAGGCATGTTTGCTGCTGAATTAAGAGCAGTTACTTTGGGAAAGCATCTGTGTGTGTATTTGGAGAAGTGAGAGGAGGTGTGGGGAGAGAGGAAACAATGCATGTAAATTAAGATAGATTGATTTCCCCTCCGTCTCACCCTAAGAGAGCATCTGCACCTTATTTCTAGAATCGTACTAGAAATAGTTTACGTAGCTAAATTATGAATTTCAACACCTTTAGTAAATTAAACTCCCAAATTTCCTGACAGATTAAAGTCAATCTGATTTTTTTTTTTAAGATACCAGAACAAGAGATCGTACCTTCTCTCTCAGTAAATCTTTAGTGTATTTTCCATATCTCACCTCAAGGAAATTCCATTTTAGCCAAATTCTTCAGGCTACATTTAAAATGCATCTCAGGTGCTTATGTAAGTGGAAAAGAATAACAGCTATGAACTAACTTTCCTTGTTTTAAATTCGAATATACTTCAAAAGTATGACTTTTAACCTACGTTTTCTTTATTACTGTTTGTATAGCATTGTCAGAATTAGCATCAGACTGAACAGTCCTAATTTTAACTTTTGAGTCTCATTTCCTAAGTCTTTCAATATTTCTAACACTCCCTTCCAAACCTAGCCCAATGTCCACCTCCTCCTTTGGTGAAAATCTTGGATGCATTATAGAAAGAAGTAGGTGATCTGAACAGAATAATGAATGCCAATTATTCCCTTAATAATCTAAAACTTTCTAAGTCTTGATGTCTGGCAGAGGAAGGCCCTGCCTTGTTCTTCTTCCTTAAAATAGTCTTGGCTATTCCTGCCCTTTTGCTCTTTCATCTAAAATTTAAGATCTGCTTGTCGTGGTCCATGAGAAAGGCTTATTGGAACTGCATTGAATTTAGAGGTTTCTTAGGGAAGAATTAACTTCTTAACAATGTCTAGTCTTCTTATTCCTGAACATGGTGCTGTATATGAACAAGGTAGTTACCTTCAATTCATATACAGCTTTATCATACACAAATTGCTGATTTTAGCAAATGCTTTTTCTCTATCCACTGAGGTGAACATCTGGTTTTTCTCCTCATATGTTAGTGAGGCTAATTCCATTAATTTATTTTCTAATGTTAAAGGGAAAAATTTAAATTGCTCAAGATAAGTATTCTTCCAGTTACTAAGATTTCATTTTTAATTTTATCATCTTTGTTCATAAGTGCTATTGTCATTTTCTGATGTTATCCTGATCCGGTTTGGGTAGGAAGATCAAGACTCCTCTAGCACCACTGACTGATTTTGAAAAATATTTTTTGTGTTCTCTAGAACTGCTTTTATAAAATTAGGATTGTCTTTCTTGAATGCTTGGCTTGTTGGCTTATAAAACCATGTAGTATATTTGGGGACAGAACAAAAGGAGGAGGTGCTCATTACATTTCTTTGATGATTATTGGTATATTCATATTTTCCATTTCTTCTTGAATTACTTTTCCAAGGTGCATTTTTTGAAGACTTGAAGACACTGTCTGGGTTGGCTCCTTTATTTCTTTAGCTAGGCTGGTGAGAAAACTTAAAAAAAAAAAATCTAGGCTCCTAACTGACTTTGAAAAACACCTTGTTTTTTTTTTTTTTTTAACCTTCTAGCAGTTTGTATTCTCACCTAACAGTTATGCTGTCTGGACCGTGTTTTCTAAATTTATTGCCTCATGCAACTGAATTACCTAACCTTCCTAAAGCCAAGATAAATTAGAACCATCTCTTTTTCTTGATCTACCTGGGACTTTTATCCTAATATATCAGGTTAGTCTGACAGTATTTATTCTTCATGAAGACTTGCTGGCAGCTATCAGCAAGGTGCTTGCAAGTTTTTTCTTTCAATGACTCTTAAATATGTGTTTACTGTATAGAATTTAAACTCAGATTGCTATAGTTTTGGGAGGTCTTTACTGTGTATGTCATCAAGTGTGCTTTCCAAGACCAAATTTTAGAAACACAGTAATAAAAAATAGACCATAGGATGGAATCTTGAACAGGTTCCTTAAAGAGGCCTGTTGTCCTTAAGAAGACATGTGGAATGTGGGCAGAGAGAAATGCAGACAAAATCCTGAGTGTGTTCCTATCTCCCCAGTCATAAATTAAAATGTACTATAAATTTATGTCACTGGTAAGAAGCACTAATGGATCATTCTGATGATGTTCCAAAACAACTGAAAGAAGACATCAGTTGCCATCAGAAGCAAATAAAAGATTATTATCAAATAGAATGGGAGAAGAGGATCATCTCAGTGGTTTCTTATCCCATCCTAGGCATTCCAGAGGAAAGGAGATACAGCAGCTCCTGCTCTTTTACAGTGGATTGGTATGGTTTTCATAGCGCGTGCACACGCATATGTGTGTGTGTGTGTGCACGTGCATGTGTTCAAAAGTTTCCCAGTTCATAACTACTGTAATCCACCCAATTTTTTTGAAAGAATTAATTCATGGATTGCCACTCATGACCCTGTATCCAAGGGCCAAAACCAGCCCTTTGCCTGTTATTACGAATAAAGTTTTATCAGAACACATACTCACTTGTTTATGCATTTTCTTTAAGATTTTATTTATTATTTATTTATGTATTTATTTGAGAGAGAGAGACTGGGGTGAGGGGCAGAGGGAGAGGAAGAGAGAGAATCTCAAGCAGACTCTCCACTGAGCATGGAGCCCAACACAGGGCTTGATCTCACGACCCTGAGATCATGACTAAGCTGAAACCAAGAGTAGGACACTTAAATGAATGAGCACCCAGGCACCACACTTATGTATTTTCTGTAGCTGGTTTTGCACTACAAATGCAGAGTTGAGTAGTTTCAAATGAGACTGGCCCCCAAAGTCAAAAATATGTACTCTCTCTTTAGAGGAAAAACTTGCCAATCACTGAATTAAATCTTTAGATATCGAGAAAGCCAGAGAACAGCTTAATTTAGGGCAAGTGATCTTAAACTGGGGTTTATAAATAGGTATCAGGGGCCCATCATCCCAAGAAACAATTTGTGTTATTTATGGTATGTGTGCATTTTTCTGGCTAAGGGGTCCCAAGTCTTTCATCAGATTCTCCAAGTGCTCTTGTGACCCAAAAGGTATTAAGGACTAATGTTTTAGGTGAATATTGCTTATTTGTTCTTTGGAAGGCTTGTGGAATGGGCTAGAAGAGAAAGCAGTTCATAAAACTGGCCCAACACAAGGAGATACCACTTTGCACCTGTTAGGATGACTATCATCAAAATGATAAAAGAGAAGGGATGGCGAGGATTTGGAGAAATTGGAACACCTGTACCCTATTGGTAGGAATGTGAAATGATTCAACCCCTATGGAAAACAGTATGGGGATTCCTCAAAAAATTAAAATAGAGCTACCATATGATCCAACAATCCCACTTCTGGGTATAGACTTGAAGGAAACTAAATCAGTATCTCAGAGAGATGTTTGCACACCCACGTTCATTGTAGCATTATTCACAGCAGCCAAGATGTGTAAACAACCTAGATGTCCATCAGTGGACGAATGGATAAAGCAAATGTGGTATATATGTATACAGGGGAGTACTATTTCCCCTTTAAAATGAAGGAAAACTTGTGATATGTGACTACATGGATGAACCTGAGCATGTTGTGCTAAGTGGAAATTAGCCAATCACAGAAGGACAAATATTGAATGATTCCACATATGTGAATTATCTAAAATAGTCAAACTCACAGAAAAAGAAGAGATGGTGGTGGTTAGGGGCTGGGAGGGGCAAGAGGGAAATGCGGAGTTGCTGTTCAACAGGGATCGAGTTTCGGTTATGCAAGATGAACAAGTTCTAGAGATCTGCTATACAATATGTGCCTCTAGCGAACAGTGCTGTATCATGCACTTAAAAATTTGTTAAAGGGTAGATTTCATAATAAGCATTCTTATCACAAGAAAAAACCTGACCCAGGGTTTTTATTTTTTGAAAGGACGGGAAAGTAAATAATGTTAGCTAAGGGAATTTTGTGTGTGTTTGAAAAAAATTTTATAACTCTCTAGAGTTAACTCTAAGTCATTTATTTCTATTGACTGTGTGCCACATATTGTGTATAATGTCTTAATTTCACAACCTTTCCTGGGGGGTATTCATCTCTTGTTTTACAGATGCATGAACTCAAGCTCTTTGAGGATACATAATTTATTCTAAGCAGCAGCTAGTAATGGTAAAGATGTGAAATGGAGTATGATTCTCAGCACTGTGCATCACACACCCTGCCCACCAAAGATTCATATATTATCAGAATTGTCTATGACATGTAATTAAGGAATTTAATGCCAGTTTCAAATTGAGAAAAATCTTCAATTGTTGCTCTCCTGGGAACCCAAGTGCTTGAGGTCCATTCCCACTGGACACATTACACAGCTCTTCCCCTGGACTCAGATCAAAGAACTCACTGACTTTCCACAGTCTGGGGGAAATTTTTCTCTTGCCTGTGGCCTTCCTCAGAGTCATCCTTTTCTCTCCCCTCCTTGTCCTTTTTACATAGCTTTGCCTTAGCAATGAATACAGACTTGCAAAAAGGATAGTTGTTTCCAAGTTGCTTCTGTTTTAGACACAGAACAGACCCTTATATAAAGAAAAAAAAAATACAGGCTTGCTCATTCTGTGTGTGTGTGTTGTGGGGGGTGAAGAGAACCAAACCACAAATGAATTTGTGAGTACATTATCTTATGATAATCTTATTGGCAGTGAGAAGCCATTCAGTTCTTTGTGGAGTAAAGTGATGGATGGAAGCACTGCTTTCAGAAATGGGAAACTTACACATTTGCTGTAAACTTAGAATCAAGATTTGGCCTTCTCACAACATAATATAGACTACCTAACAAGCAGTGGGATGTGGTGCTTCCAGAGATCTCGCTACTTTGGGCTGGAATAGATGGGCTAAGACATGTAAAACAAAGACAGGTAAAATGGATTAGGTAATGAATATCCAGATTTAGACCCATTGGGGATTTTATCGGGCACCAGGGATTATAAAAGCAAAGGAGGAACCTAAGAGGGAAAGCATATTTTTCACTCTGTTTCAATCAACAGTTTCTTCTAAATCTTCAGAGTACCCAGCTTTTATATCTATGGTGAATGCTGAAATTAGGATGAAACAAAGTTGACTTAGGTTACTTGAAAATAACTGCAAATGCACAAATAGCCAACATTTACCTTAAATTGTAACTTGCAGATAGAATGGAATTGAATAGGCCTTCCTACCACCCATCCCCTCCCTTACACCTTTGGTGACTTTTGCACATGAGAAAAATAAATGAAAATTGGAAAACGTAGGTTTTCCACGAAAAAATCCCTACTGTATTAAATCACCCTTTGAAAACTAGTAACTAGTATATTTCTTTGTGATACTAGTGTCCCAATGCTACCTTTTTCTTTTTTTTTTTTTAAAGATTTTATTTATTTATTTGAGAGAGAGAATGAGATAAAGAGCATGAGAGGGGGGAGGGTCAGAGAGAGAGGCAGACTCCCTGCTGAGCAGGGAGCCCGATGCGGGACTCGATCCCGGGACTCCAGGATCATGACCTGAGCCGAAGGCAGTCGCTTAACCAACTGAGCCACCCAGGCGCCCCCCAATGCTACCTTTTTCAAGTTATTTCCTGGGAAAGGCATTCTGCTTCCTGGATGGACAAATCATTTATATGATGTTCAATCTATCATTCTGGATTAAATTGCCTGTGATCTTTTTATAACACTGTGTTGGAAGAACGTAAGGTCCTGGCAATGACATCTGTGCTCCCTGAAGTGGGTAACTAACATCCCTTCTGGAGCCACATGTGAAACCACACGAACGAACGGCAGCTCGCCCAACACCGGCCATCCGCCTTAGGCAATGACATTGAGCTGCCGCTGTTTGATCACGCCCTATCAAAGCCAATTACTCATCCAGGTTTTCAGCAGCATTAACGATGATGACTCTTTTCTTGCTGAATTTATAAAATGTGTCTTGGCATTTTCAATTACCCAAGTATTCAAGAAGACAAGCTTTTGTGTGAGTGTTGACTGGGGTCCACACCCACGCTGATGATAGAGGTCCCATAACGATACAGCCAACTCCCCATAATAAGGGAATGTTCAGCACATAAGCTGAATCGGTTTTTAATCCTATTATTTTAATCACCAAAGTAAAATTCTGGATTATTCTTACTAAATGAGAGGAGCAATTTCCAGCTGATCCAAAATATCTTTTTTTTTTTTTGTATTAGATTTGGCTCCTTGCTTACAATTTACTACTAATAATATAACTGATTAGAGGAGGCAACTAATAGCATGTTAATTCTTGCAGCTAGAACTTAGTTAAAACATAGAAAATAAAAACTCGTTTGCAACCCAAAACAGGGTTTAGATTTGAAAAAAGTCATGGATCCACAAAGTAAATAGTCTATGTATAAAGAATAGGAGTGCCTGGGTGGCTCAGTCCGTGATGCCTCTATGTCTTGATCTCAGCTCAGGTCTTGATCTCAGGGTGGTTGAGTTGAAGCCCTGTGTTGGACTCCATGCTGGGGTGGAACCCACAAAAAAAAAATGGAGCATAGTTTTAAATGCCTACTATAAATAGTCTTTTTGGAGAGTCTGCCAGTTTAGAGAGTGTGGGGGTTTTCCTTAAATTGACCAACATCCCCTAACCACCTTCCACCCTGCGGGTGCGTGCAAGAAACTGACACTGGGGAAGCATGTGCAGAAAAGTGAAAGGTAGAGCGTAAGGGTACTACTCTCTGCCCTCCGCTTCAGGGAGGGGGTCTCTGATACTCCTGTGCCTTAACAACTACAGCTCCTTCCCCGGGGCCTTTGCTCTACCTCATTGCTTCAGTCTGGGCTTTGGTTTCCCCCTCTTGTCCCTTTACACACAAAACTGTCTACCTGCTTCCCACTCTTTCCCCTCTCTTAGAATCTCGCATTCCTTCTTTATTCCCTTCACCCGGCCTATACCTGCTGTGATTCCTGCAGTCAAGTCTCTTCGTTTGAATCACCTGCGGGAACCCTCAGTGATAGAGAGACTAGAAATGAATAGAGACGGACCAAAAGAATGGTATCTTTTTATTTTTCATTGACTATATTGGAATGTAGGTGTTGACAGAGGGAAAACTTGTGATAAAGGGTCTGATTTACAAATTTTAACAATTAAGGGTTAGCTATTTAAAGCCCTTTTGTTAACATTTATCCTCATGGTCTCCTAGAGTTACACTGCCCAGACATAGATCAAATGGTCTGTGTTTATAATCCGATGGCATGGAAGCAGGGATTCTTTCATTTATTTTGTTTTGGTAAATTATCAGTCTGGCATTATTTAAAGGAAAATGGAGTTGTATAACCCTAGCAAGCGTAGAATGTCTGTTTGTAAATCTCAGCATTCATAGGTCATAAAGTCAAACACTTGAAGTTTCAAACTGTTATACACTAAAGTAGGTGAGGTTTAAAAATTCCTCAGAGAGCAAATCAAAGTAAATAAAAGAATTCAAAATAAATAACTCACGTATTTGCATAAGCAATCTGAACTTGAACTCTCAACCTTTCAACTCAAATATTATTTTCTTTTCACTTATGAGAATGTCTATAGTTAATGTATCAAGCATCTATGTTAATTTGTTATATCCTCACCCAATATCAGCATACTGGTAACATCTGTTAAGTGTGTGTTTTCTTCTTGTTAACATTGACATTTCAATCTATGTTCATATATTATAGATATATATACACACACACGTGTGTTTTAGAGAAGCTATTTAAAAGCTATTCCATTGGTGAAAAATGGAAATATTTCTCAGAATATAAAGTTAAGTCCATCCCAAATAAAATTAAATGGTCCCTCAGAAATGTCTCTTCTTTTCTTCTTTGCATTTGGGCTCAAACATTGCTTCTCTAAACAGTCTAATTATCAGAATTACTTGGAGAGCATTTTTTAAATTTCTTTTTAAAGATTTTATTTATTTATTTGACAGAGAGAGACACAGCGAGGGAGGGAACACAAGCAGGGGGAGTGGGAGAGGGAGAAGCAGGCTCCCCACTGAGCAGGGAGCACGATGTGGGGCTCGATCCCTGGACCCTGGGATCATGACCTGAGCTGAAGGCAGACGCCTAATGACTGAGCCACCCAGGCGCCCCAGAGAGCATTTTTTTTTAAAGATTTTATTTATTTATTTGACAGAGCGAGAGAGAGCACAAGTAGGGGGAGCGGCAGGCAGAGGCAGAGGGAGAAGCAGGCTCCCCACTGAGCAGGGGGAGCCCAGTGTGGAACTCGATCCCAGGACCCCGGGACAATGACCTGAGCCAAAGGCAGACGCTTAACCGACTGAGCCACCCAGGCGCCCTGAAGAGCATTTTTAAAACACAGATTAATGGGTTGAATCCCAGTTTCTGTAGCAACTGGGGCACGATGGTAATATTGCATTTGTCATTGTAACTAGACCTAGACTGTAACAAAACCTAGAATGTAACACAAGCCTTCCATCATCATTTGTGGAATGAATGAACCAGAATATCTGAAAGGAGGGTGTAGGAATCTGTATTTTTAGAACTGCCTCCAGGTGATTCTGATGACCAATCACTTCCAGAAACCCAGATTTTTAACTTAGAATTCCAGACCTGAAGGAGGTCTTAGTCATCATCTAATTTAACTCGCTTTGTTTTGGAAATAGAAGAACATGAAGTCTGAGAGATCATATAATTTGTCATATATAATCATAATGTTTTCATACTTAGCCACACATTTTAGGAAAAATGATGAGACAAGAGAAAATGGGACTTAACGATAGCTTTTACCTTAAAGACCAGCCATTTTGCAATTTGACCTTAAGGACTATGAGAGGTCAGCTTCTATGGGCTGAAGGGCCATCTGAAGCTGGACTTTCTATGGTGCAAGCCTACCTTAGATCCTTGGTCAGGATGCTATGTCAGGGATAATTCAGGAGATCTCCCTGCTCTGCTCCCTCTCTCTAGGCTTTCAACAAGTTATGTCAAATACTTGCAGTATCTATATTGGCCTCCTCCATAAGAATTTCTCAAATAACTCTCATACTCTCCATGCATCATGAATTAGGCAAATAGTGCTGAAATCATTCTTCCTTCCAAAAAAATCTGTCAATAATGTAAAATATACTTGCTAACATGATATTTTGTGCAAATACACAAAAAATGTTTAATACCACCTTCTTACTTCTGCCTGCATACTAACAAGATCAGAAAATATTTGTGGCTAGATAGTCATCAGAAAGTCAACATTTAGTCACCTAAATAACAAAATTATTTCACTGTATTTAAATGGAATTCACTGCTAACTACAGTAACTCTTATCTCTCTTTAAAGGAGCTATGCAGCTAATATCTTTAGGAGTATTCAATATCCCAAAATAAAAGTGCTGGCATAATTTTTTAAGATACTGGAAAAGTAAAATGTAGTATCTGCTAGAAAATGATCCTCATTCTTTTTCTAAAAAGTTGTATATTGTCTCAAAGACTATAAGTAATAATGGTAAAGTAATAATAGTAATCAGCATTGATAAAGGCACTTACTATGTATTAGTTATGTTAAGTACCATGCATAGAGTACTTCATTTATCTAAAAAAAATGTAAGATACTTAAGGAAGTATAATGTGTGAATATTTGTGTGTATATGCGCATATACATATATATGAGCATATATATATATATATATATAGCATATCTACTTAAAAAAAAAAAGTATTTACTTAGGGGCACCTGGGTGGCTCAGTCAGTTAAGCATCTGCCTTCCACACAGGTCATGATCCCAGGACCGTGGGATCGAGCCTCACATTGGGTTCCCTGTTCAACGGGGAGCCTGCTTCTCCCTCTCCCCTCTGCTTGTGCTCTCTCTCTCTCGCTATCCCTCTATTAAATAAATAAACAAACAAACAAACAAAATCTTAAAAAAATACTTAAACATATACAGAAAATTTCTGGGGCAGATATTAAGACATGGTTAACCATATTCATTTTGGTGATTGCAAGTGGTAGCCTACCCAGTATCCATTCCCCATTCCCCTTCTTTCTTGCCAACAGAAAGCTAATTTTGCTCAGGCAGCCTTGTGCCTGGCCCCAGGGAGTGAGTCCTGATTGACCTAAACCAGCCACGGCAATCTCATTTTCTTTTACTTCTGGTGGCCTAGGATAGGAGAGTGAGTGACTCAGTTCTTGCCTGGGAAATGAGAGGTAAGTGCAAGTCTACTTAGGACTTCTGGAAGAATTTTCCTCCTCAGATAACAAGGATGTGCATGAGGAGAAAGCTCTTTCTGCTTGTACCCCTTTCCTTCCTGCTTAAGAGCCTTTCTTTTGAAAAGGTACTGCCTAGAGCTGTTTTAGCAACCCAGTGACAATGAGGTGTGATATAGTAAATGAAGGGTAGCTCCTTGACTGTGTCACGAATTACAGAGCCAATCCTGAGATGCCTATTTCTGAACTTCATGTAATTTAGCCAGGATTAGTAGAGGTTTTTGCAGCCAAAGCATCCATGATGTATTTACTGATAGAATTACTTCTAGGGAGTGGAATTGAAGGTACAGGAAGGGAAAACAGAGGCTTACTGTTAATTGCATATCTTGTGCTGCTTTAATTTGTTTTACCATGTGTGGGCAATACTTCCATTTTATTTTATTTTCTGTAATGACTTATTTATTTATTTGAGAGAGAGAGCAGGGGGGAGGAGCAGAGGGAGAGGGAGAGCGAGAATCTCAAGCGGACTCCCTGCTGAACACTAAGCCCAGCATGGGTCTCGATCCCAGGACACTGGGATCATGACCTGACCTGAAATCAAGAGTTGGCTGCTTAACTGACTGAGCCACCCAGGCAATAATTTTACAACTATAAAGCAACTAATTAAATATTTTTCATTTCTGGGCGCCTGGGTGGCTCAGTCGGTTGAGCGACTGCCTTCGGCTCAGGTCATGATCCTGGAGTCCCTGGATCGAGTCCCGCGTCGGGCTCCCTGCTCGGCGGGGAGTCTGCTTCTCCCTCTGACCCTCCCCCCTCTCATGTGCTCTCTCTCTCATTCTGTCTCTCAAATAAATAAATAAAATCTTTAAAAATGAATAAATAAATAAATAAATATTTTTCATTTGCATTTCTGAACAACTGGTACATTAATCTAGGGAAAACTGAGTGTCATAATGTTCCAAATAGCACCTTTACTCCTTAGCCCACAATTTATACTCAGGCACTCTCTGAACCAATATTATGCATATATACCCGCACTTGGAATATTTGAGCTAATCTGAATTTTACCATCAAATCTTTCTTCTTTCCAAACGATTTGTAAGCATATGTATGTCTCCCAAACCATGCAGTGTAAGAGGAGTCTCACTAGCGTGAGTTTGTAGGGGAGACGTTTAGTGTGCCTATGGTGATTTACCTCAGGCCCCATGGTTTCTTTCGGGAGGTAAGAGTGTGAATGATGAGTGGCATCCACTAGCTGGGGCCAATACGAGCCAGTAGATATTTTTACCAGGTAGATAGACACGTTGACCTGGATGAGGAAGAAGGGCTGAAGCATCAGGAAATGTCAGCTAACATGCTCACCAGAGTTTCTCCAAGAAAGGACCTTTGTCTTTGTACAACCTAATTGATGTTCATATCAATTTAACAACTATTGGTCTATGAGAAAGGTTATAATCCCCATTTGGAATGTGCTTGTGCAGGATTTCTGGGGACTGGATTTTCCAGGGAATCCATTACTTCCTTCCCATTTCTCCTCAAGGCTCTTATGTCTCAGGCTTCTTGTGTTAGCAAAGTGAGCTTACAGGAATTAAACAGAAGTTGGCACTTGACCACTACTGCATGGAGAAATGACAAACTATCACAAAAAGCTGACATCCCTGACCTCATCAGCAATATTTACATTAGGTGGATACAGGGTGAAGACTCAGGATCAAGAGAAATGGAACAAAGTCTTAATATTGCCACTACTATGAACCTTCCTATGTAACAGTCCTTCAATTCAGATCGCATTTACTTCATGTATTTATAATGCCAAGACCTGTTGAATTTTTCTCAAAGTTCTTGAAAACCTCACTTCTTTGTCAGTTCCTTGTACTCTCATAACTACAATATCTTCCTTTCCAGATCTTTACTTCTCCAGGGCATGTATATAGAGCTGTTACATTAATCTTTCTTGAAGACCTTTGTCATCATATTACTTTCTATTTAAGATTTACTGAGAAATAGAAATAAACATTTGAACAAATGGAGAGATCCAAAAATCAATCATTTGGTGACAAATGATGGGATCTCCATTTTTTTTCCATGAGATATTCCTTCTCTCACTTTTTTTGTCCCACTTGTACACATTGACTTCTGGGATATAGATAGAATAACCATGAATCCATTTACAACATTTGCTTTATTAATTCATTTAGATACCCTCATGACTTAACATCACAAATACAAAATTATAGATTAACTTAAAATATTTTTTCAACATGGAAGGCAAAAAATTGTTTGTACTCCACACAGCTTCTACATCAGTGTCTGTGTCATCTCTACTTTTTGTCATCTAACAAAAGCAGACATGCACTTGCTCTCCCTCAGGGGGACTCACTTAAGAGGAGGAGGAGTACTGAGGATCTTAGAGCTAGGCTCTGACAGGCAATCAGGAAGAAGAATCTGAGTCCCTAGCGAGAGACACTCTGTAGGCAGTGCTCTGAGTAAAGCATCTTCTGGCACCAGCCCCGGGGTCTAATATATTATTTCAATTGTCACGTCTGTTTCATTTTGGTTGAGAGGCCATAACAATGTCCTCATTCTAACTAGTTCCATCCCTGACTCTTTAACTTCTAGAAGATGCTGTGACATTTTCTATTTCTCTTAGCCCTTAGTCTTTACCCGCTTGGCTAAGGGTAAATGACTATGAGGTCTTTTCCTAGTAAGAACATCTCCAGAATCCCAAAATATAAAACAATATTCCTTTAACTGTAACTTTAACACCATCAACCTTAGAACACTCAGAAGTAGAATAGCTTTTATGTCGCTATTTTCATGTAATCACACCACAGTGTCTGTGGGTCTACTTTAGCTGTAATTCAAACCTAATGAGAGTTTCCTGCACTAGGCTCTCGAGCCAATATATTATCAGCTACTTTCTTCTCTTTTATAGGGGAAAGTAGGGTTGTCATAAGGTCACAGAGTGTAATTTTGTAGCGATGAGGTAAGATAATCACTTTCCTACCACCCCAGCATGCTGCCACATGGACAAACCCTCAAAATGGAATTTTTAAACCGGACTGTGCTATAACTAATTCAAACATACATTTCTCCTGCCCTAACAGTACATGCTGTGAATCTGTACTCTTGTGAAACCATCAAGTCCAGGGATGCAACAGACAGAACACGGTTTTGGAATCAGACATCCCTGAATTAGAAACCAGACTCCGCCACTTACTAGCTGTGGGACCTTCGGTGAGGTACTTAACCTCTCTAGATCTCAGGTTCCTTATCTGAAAACCAGGAATAATACTGACCTACCAGAGCTGTTGTTTTTCCTGGAAAAGCAACTGAAAAATTCTCCTTAGTCGTCCATCTTCTTTTACCTCTCTGCAAATAAAGGCCAAGGATTAAACGTCTGCCAAGTGTTAATGTCCAATCAATTACAGATGCATTTTCTTTCCCCTCTGGGAAAATACTAAAAACTATAGTTCAATTTAAAATAAGAGTTATTAAAGTGTTAGAACCATAGAAAAGATTGAACTTTTTTTTTTTAGCTTTAGGCTGAAAATCATAACCATCAGTTATACACACAAGTTTAATACTAAAAGATTCAAACTTAAAGCAATGCAGTGACCTAGTAACACAGAAACTGGATTTCAAAAGAAAAATAATCAATAGTACATGCTTCAAGCAGAATACAAAATCAAAACAATAGACAAAAATTAAGTTTTCATTTTTAATTATATCTGAAAAATTGAAAAAAAATCAAAATTTCAAAACCCTACAAAAATTTTTGCAACTGTAGTGTCAAACAAATGATTATTTTGCTTGAATGAAATAAACAATCATTTATGTTAAAAACTGAGGTAAACATTTTAATATTTAAAAGGTTGCATATCCTACATTTTCATTGAAAAATTAACTATTAAGAATAATTCAGTATTTTATAAAAATGAGAATATTGTGCCATTAAACTATTCCACTGCTGGAAATAAATTCTCATGCTGAAAAGATGGCCTTGCAAAGTTGAAAGTCAAACCAGTTGATTACATCCCTTGAGGTTCCTGATGTCTGGCCCCCAAGTCTGGGTGGGGCTAGGCTTTGACTCTGAGCTTTGATCTTGTTTGGAGAGATGGTGGCAACAGAAGCCAATTCTCCAGGACTATCTTGATCTGGGCCCTGCTCTGAGTTAGAAGCTAACTCCAACCTGGTTAGGTGAAGGGGTCCGAGGACAACTGAAAATGGTACTCTTTGCTGACTTTCCTGAAATTTTCCCCATTGTCTCAGTCAAGCTGTAGCACAACAAAGAGGAAGTTTGCTTTCAAATTGTGTACTGATAATTATTTATTGTCTGCACCTGAATTGAGTATCTCTGCCTGATGTATCACTTTATGTTGATCTTAAGATATACAACTTCATTGGTGTTTGCCCTAAAAATTAGTTAATGTTCAAATATGTCACTAAATTTCTATTTCAATTTTAGAATTTCATTTCATGGGTGAAGAGTGAGCTTAAAACTCATTCAGTGGAGTATAATTTACATATATATTAAATGTCCATTCTTCCCTCCTAATGGCTTTTTCCCAAAATTTGTCCCAATACTTGGACTAATTCTTGGAAATTATTTCAGACACTGTGAAGATTCCAGGACACTGCAGCACTGGATCTAGATCACAGAGATTAGAGACACCTTTTGAGATTTCTTTCCCAGTCTCTTCTTTAAGAAAAACCCTCTCCCTCGCCCAACTGGAGCACCAGTTGTGAGCCTCTCTTCCCATGTTTGTACCAAATAAACCCAACCCTCCCAGAAAAAAGGTGATACCTGACTCATGAACCACACCAGTTTGATGATTTTTCTCTTGACAATGTGAACTGAGACACAGGCTGAGAATCAGGTAGCGGCGGTCCCTGGAGCTGCACGTCCTATCGAATGAGAGACTATGGCGGCGACTGAGGGCCAAGCCATGCACGTGAGGCACTCACATGGGGCGGGGCTGGACAGGCCTGGGAAACCCGAAAGTGTGGGCGAGAGAAGAAAAGCTGCATGGCTCCCGAAGACTTCCCAGTGTCCAAGTCTAACTCCCCTTGGGGCTCGGCTGTCTCTCTTCCTCTGAATTCCATGAGGAGCTGCCGTATAATAAAGCCTCTCTTCTTTGAAGTCGCCAGAGTGGGTTTCTGTTCCCTGCAACCAAATGAGCCCTAAGGCAGAATGAGGAATTTCTTGTAGGAATTCTACATGTCTCACTCCATTCAGGGCAAGGGAGTATTTGATAATGACATCTTCTTTGAAATACTTCCTCCCAAGATTTGTGGATTCATTCTTCTGAGACTACCAACTTTCAAACTTGATGTTAGTTACACTACTGGATCAGATATACAGGGCCTTAGAGCAAGTCAGACCATCATATTTTGTCTTTCAATTCATTTGTAGAGACTGAGTTATAAAATTTATGACTCACTTTCCTTTTGCCCTATTCTTTTCAATGTGAAGGTGCTTCATCTTCCTTGATAAAAAGAAAGGTAGCAGCTGAATAGCTTTGCCTTCTTCCTGACATCTATTAATGTTTGTCTTCCCCAAGCAGTAGGTCTAGTCTTTCCTCCCTGATTTTCTCCTTTTAAACATTGCTAAACCAGCTCTGGGTGGTTTTAGCATTTTTGTCAAGCTTCAACTTATTTGGGACCCAGCAAAAAAAATTTCTGATATGAAGTCAGTTCATTTACTCTTTAACCTAAGGGATAAGGTAAAAGTAAAATGAAGTTGGGAAGATATAAAAAATAGGAGAATAAAAAATATGTAATAAAAATTGTTGTGGTAAATAGATGAGTTAAGAGTTCACTCTGTGGGGGCGCCTGGGTGGCTCAGTCGTTAAGCGTCTACCTTCGGCTCAGGTCATGATTCCAGGTCCTGGGATCGAGCCCCGCATCGGGCTCCCCGCTCCGCGGGAAACCTGCTTCTCCCTCTCCCACTCCCACAGCTTGTGTTCCCTCTCTCGCTGTCTCTCTCTCTCTGTCAAATAAATAAATAAAATCTTTAAAAAAAAAAAAAGAGTTCACTCTGTGGGGGCACCGATGGCTCGGATAAGTGGCTGACTCTTGATTTTGGCTCAGGACATGATCTCGGGGTCCTACGATCTAGCCCCACCTTGGGCTCCGTGCTCAGCGTGGAGTTTGCTCGAGATTCTCTCTCTCCCTTTCCCTCTGCCCTTCCTCCTGCTCATGCACTCTCTCTCTCAAATAAATAAATAAAATCTTAAAGAACAAAAAGAATTCACTCTGTGGGGAAAATGCACATGACTGCGTAGATTCTGAAGAATGTCCTTTATCCAAGTGGATAGCTCGAAATGTCCTATGTCATCATTTGCCTTTTCTTGGCATCTTTTACAAATATGGTCTTTCAAGAACAAAGAGTGTGCTGTCTTGACAATAATAATTAGGAGGCTTCCAACCTTGTCCTGGTGGACACAGATCATTCTCTCTCCCTCTGCTGCTCTTGTTAATGAACAATAGTATAGCAAGAGCAATAAGCGTGATTAAAAACACACTCTGAAGCCAGACTGTCTAGTTTTAGATTCCAGCTCTGCTACTTAATAGCTGTATGACCTTGCAAGGTACTTAACATCTCTCTGCCTCAGTGTTTCAATATGTAAAGTGGGATAATACTAGCAGCTACTTAGTATTAGGTAGAAGGATGTGAGAAGTAAATGAGTCCCGGTATAATGTATCTGCTCAATAAAGGCAGCTGTTATTGCTAGGCTTGTGTTGTTATTAGTGTTATTTGAGCAAGTCACTGGCTCTAAGGCATTTAAGGCTAGGCAGTGAGAGGGATAACAGAAAGTTGAGCCATGATCTTCCTATGGGGGAGTTTACTGTTACCACTGGTGACATAAGCCAGGGAGTTAGGAGGAAGGACCATGAAGTCAGGCTTTACTTCTTACTAGCCTCATGACTTTAGCAAAATTACTTAACTTGTCCAAGCTTTGGTTTGCTCATCTAAAATTGGGTCTAATAATAGGGCTTACACATCATAAGTGCTCAAAGTTTCTTACATATATAATGCATAGCAGGCTTTAAGTACCAAATGACTATGTCCTGTCATCAAGTAAATGCTCTAAGGATTTTGCAAATGATGAATGCTGCCTCTATTTCCCCAAAGTAACTGACAATAAACAGAAACACAGAGTAAAGCAAATCCAAGGCCACTTGCTTATGTTCCACACAGGCTCTCACACAAAGCTGTTCTCTGAAAGCACACCTAGGAAAGGAAATAGCCAATAAATTTATGTCTTTTTTTTTCCCTTTGCCTGCTTTAAGATTTTTGCCTTTGGTTTTTCCAGTATTGCCTGGTTATGCTTTTCTTTATATGTACCCTGCTTGGGGTTTATGATGTTTTTTAAATCTGTGGCTTGATACTTTTCAACAATTTTGGAAAATTCTCAGCCATTATCTGTTCATACGTTTATTCCATCCCATTCTCTCTGTCCTGATCTCTCTCTTCTTCTAGGATTACAATTACATATATATTCAACGTTTTCACCTATCCCATACATCTCTTACTCTTTTGTGTGTTTTTCATCCTTTTGCTGATCTGTGATTCAATCTAAGTATTTTCTCCTGACTTACCTGATTCTTTTTCAGCTGTACCAAATCTGTTATTAAACCCATTCATTCAATTCTTAACATCAGTTATTGTGTTTTCAGAATTCCAGAAATTCCTAGAATTTCTTTATTTTTATTTTTAACTTATTTTTATTTTTTTTAAAGATTTTATTTATTTGGGAGAGAGAAAGAGAGAAAGAGCGCAGCCAGGGGAAGGGGCAGGAGAGAGAGAAGCAAACTCTGCTGAGCAGGGAGCCCGACATGGGGTTCAATCCCAGGACCCTGGGATCATGACCTGAGCTGAAGGCAGACACTTAACTGACTGAGCCACCCAGGTGCCCCTATTTTTTTAATTGTATTTTCATTTCCTCTTCTCTGCCAAAATTCTCAATTCTCAATCTCATTTTTTAATTTCTTAAATGTATTCATCATGATTTTTAAAAATTCTACTGAATAACAACAAAATCTCTATGTTCCCTATGAGTCTTTCTATTGTCCTCTGTTTTTCTTTCTGCCTCACGTGCTTGATACTTTTTAATTGATTGCCAGACTTTGATATAAAACATTCAGTGATAATTTGTGGCCATAGGTGATGTTATCTTCCTCCAGAGAGGGTTTGTTTTGCCTCTGGCAAGCAGCTGGGCTGCAACAGTAGCAGACTTAGATCATCTAATCTTTGAGAGCGCCAATCTGTATCCACTGTCCTCGTCTTCCTGGGGTATACCCCTTCAGGATTCCAGCTAAACACCCAGGCAGTTTACCAGGTCCCATCCCTCTTGGCAAGCTCTGAACTCTAATTTCTCTTCCCCCCTGACCATGTACCCATTGAAAGTCTGCTCAGTATCCCACCTTCAGCTTCTACTTTTAGAACTGGTAGTCACCTGAAGAAGAGCAGTGTAAGTTCAGGCTCATTTCTTTGGGCTTCCCTGTGTTCCCATATCCAGACCCCATGAACCCAGTTCCTAACCACCTAGATAGCTTTTCTAGTTCTCAAAGAGAGGGTTGGTTCAAAACATCCTAGTCCACCATTGCTAGAAGCAAAACTCTTGCCTATGTTTTTATTATATATCTGATGACTTGACTCTTCAGATTTCAAACAGTGGGCAGATTTCTTAGAAAACAAGTGCTAGAGTTCCAAACAGCTTGCCAAACAAACCTTAATGGAGAAAATGCGTTTCAAAGACATGGGTGGGTCAATGGGAAAAATTGGAAACCTCCTTAAGGAGATCCAAATCTTTGCCAAAGATGGTAAATCCAATGATTATTATATATGTTATTTTATGTTATAAATCATATCATCAATACCTTGAGGAATGTTCTGTGGGATCCCCTTCAGTTTCCAGGATGTTACTCAAATCTTTGGGAGCCATTATTCCTGACCTTCTAGGTTTTAATGTCCTTTCTTCTAGCTCATAATCCCCAGGGTTACTTTTGATGAGTAAAAGAAGATTGATTCACTACCATAAATATGGCAACTTCCTGGTGACAAGAACCTGTCTTATGTGCTACTGCTGTTGTTTTTAGGAAAACAAAACCAAACTAAATGACCACAAGGGATGAAGCTGGCAAAGTTGGATAGGACTTAGATGTAACACAGGACAATACACATAAGAGTTGTGCAACAGATAACCTGTTAAATTATTTAGCGGACAAAATCAGTCTCTCTTCTTGTCTAAAAAGAAATTTGAGCTGATCACACCAAGGGCTGACATGAGCTGAGAGGACATCTCCTGCCTGGCAGGGAGCCTTCGGCACAACTCCTAGAAACCGAACCTGGATATCAAGTCCAGTCAGAGCTTTCTTTTCCTTCGTCTGAGTTGATATGTATCACTTTCATCTTTATTCCATTAAAAATAACAAACTCTTTATGTCTCTAGTCCAGGTGAATCCCTCCCTATCTGGAGGCTTAAATTGGCTATTCTGTTGGCAGAATTCATACCTGTTGTTGAAAGACAGGAGCCTCTGCTTCCGGCCTCTATCGCAGTAAGAGACAGGAAATCCCTGTGGCAAAAAAAAAAAAAAGAGACGTGCTTGTAAGAATGCAGAAATGGTCCAGCATTCCTTTCTATGCAGATACTGTGGAAAGAGAGAGAGGTGCAGACACTCCATAGCTTTATATTCAGATACGCCAGAGCATGGAGTGTGATCCGGTTCATCAATGTTGGGTTATGCATCCTACGTTAGACTTACTTTTCTTAACAACTACCATTACTTGAATGTTTTCTCTGTTCCAAGCATTGTAATGGTGGCATTATATTTTAACTCTTTATATTTTCACAGTAACTGCAAGACACATGTTGGTTGTTTTATATCCTTTATGACAAAGTCAGTCAAGTATGGCCATAAGAAGATACAGAAGAGAGGCTCAGGCAAAAACAAAAGTTTACTTGAGACACAGTCCTAGAGACAGGAGGATGCAATGTGGGGCCACATGGAAAGCACCGGGGAAGTCAGGAGGCAGAAGACGGGAGTAGGAAGGAACACTTAGGCCAAGGCCTTTATTGGGGTTTCTGTGGGAAAGGCAAGGAAGGACAGGGTAATGAGTTTAGGATTAACTAGTCTGAATAATTTTGGTGGGTTTTGGTCTATAGGGCTGGTCCCTAGTTGCCTGGCACCTGGTCCTGGGATAAGGCAGAATAATATTACTTCTGGGATGCACAGGGCAGACAGCAGAGGTGTGCTTCTGGATCTGTTAGTTTTCATATCAAAGCTATGCTCCAGGCCGGGGCCCTTTGGCTATCTCTAAGAATTAGCCAGGAGAAGGGTAGTTTCTTTCCAGCCAGAATGGCTTCCCATGATGTCAAAACAATATAATATACAGAAAATTATGTATACACAATACATTAGTATTCCTGTATAATAAAAGGAAACTGACGTTCAGGGAGTTTCAGTCAGAGCTCACCTGGTATTTGTCAGAGTGGAATTAAATCTGAAGTCTGACCCTAAGAGCTATCCTGCATTAATTTTTCCTTAAAATTTTTCCAAATCATACTCTATTCCTAGACATGCATTTAGAAAAATGAGATAATACTTCTAAAATGTTTTGATTTCTTTGGTGGATTATTTTGCAGATTAATTGTAGTTAATATGCACATTTACCAGAGTTGGAAACACTCTGTAATTAAAAACATTCATCTACCAGTATTGTCCAACTACTTGATTTCAATGAATTTTACATTTCAGCTTATTAGCACTGGGGAGTAAGGCCTTGCTCATTCAATAAACTATATAGCTTGAGACGTATATAGTATGATATTTTGTTTTTTCCACCTGGAA
Source organism: Neomonachus schauinslandi (assembly GCF_002201575.2). Lineage (NCBI taxonomy): Eukaryota > Metazoa > Chordata > Mammalia > Carnivora > Phocidae > Neomonachus > Neomonachus schauinslandi. The sequence continues at coordinate 116,844,983 of NC_058404.1, read as the reverse complement.
CAGAACAAGTAAAAAGTTACCCATAAGGAGCTTTCCAACAACGAGTGGTGAGGTCTTGGAACTTCATTTTGCATCTCCATTTAGGAAAAAAAAAAAAAAACTATTTATGGGAGACAGATTTTATTGTTTGAACAGAGGGGGCCAAAGTGAATATAAAGAATGTGAACTACCTATATATAGGGAAGACCATACAATTAGAAATCTAAAGATTTTCTGGAGAACATGACTCAGTGTCAGAAGCAGAAAAAAAAACTTATGGGAAATACTAAAACAAAAAACAAATAACTAAGCTATAGCTTTTCGATCAAACCTAAATGTTAATAGTTGGGAGACTATATTTTTATCTTTTTATTTATTAAATTTATTTTAGTCCTGCTTTTTTCCAAACTGGACTTGGAGAAAAGCCTCAAGAAATGACAGCATAAAATAAGGGTAATAAAAGAAAACTCCGTTTCTTCCTACTTAAAACACTTCTGATATACCAAATGTGTGGGTTTTCTATATCAAGTAATTCTCCAATTCTCTGTGCACACCAGCTGGGCGTCCTACGATTTAATTCATTATGACACCAACTGCCCAGAATTAGAGTAAACTGGACAGGGTAAGGGCTCTGTCCCAAGATTGCTTCCCTTCAGACACCAGCCACAAGTCGCAGGCTGTCACTGGTACCTGTGACTGACCAGCTGTAAGACAGGGGCTCCCATAACTCTCTCCTCAGGTTCAAGATTTTGCTAGAATGGCTCACAGAACTCAGGGAAACATTCTTACTATTTATTATGAGGAAAGACCAAATGAAAGGAATGCGAAGGGCAGCATGTGGGAAGGGGCACCCTCTCCAGGCTGCTATCTTCCTGGCACGTGGATGCACTCAACAACCAGGAATCTCTCCCGATCCAGTCCTTTAGGGATTTTGTGGAGGCTTCCTTACGTGGACATGATTGATCAAATGGATCACTGGTGAGTGTTCTCAATCTCCTACCCTCGTCCCTTCCTCCGATGTCTAGGATCGGGGCTGAAAATTTCTAGGGCACAAGAGTCACCTCTTAAACTCAGATATGGTTGAAAGAGGCTTTTTATGAATAACAGAAGATGCTCCTCTCACCCTTGTCATTCAGGAAAGGGCAAGGGTTTTTAGGAGCTCTGTGCCAGAAACCAGGGCCAAGACCAAATATCTTATTTCTTATTCTCTCATAACATCTCAGATAATAAAACGGAAAATGAGGGCCCATGAAAGCTGGAAAAGAGTACACATGCTAACCCATCCAAAGAGTTAAAGTGACTCTTAGGGCAGAATTTTATTTTTTTATTATTATTTTTATTGTTATGTTAATCCCCATACATCATTAGTTTTAGATGTAGTGTTCCATGATTCATTGTTTGTGCATAACACCCAGTGCTCCATGCAGAACGTGCCCTCCTCAATACCCATCACCAGGCTAACCCATCCTCCCACCCCCCTCCCCTCTAGAACCCTCAGTTTGTTTCTCAGAGTCCATCATCTCTCATGGTTCTTCTCCCCCTCTGATTTCCCCCCCTTCATTCTTCTCCTCCTGCTATCTTCTTCTTCTTCTTTTTTTTCTTAACATATATTGCATTGTTTCAGAGGTACAGATCTGAGATTCAACAGTCTTGCACAATTCACAGCGCTTACTAGAGCACATACCCTCCCCAGTGTCTATCACCCAGTCACCCCATCCCTC
>NC_058404.1:116841895-116843183 GCF_002201575.2 Neomonachus schauinslandi | reverse complement strand
CCCACCCCCCACTCCAGCAACCCTCAGTTTGTTTCCTGCGATTAAGAATTCCTCATATCAGTGAGGCCATAGGATACATGTCTTTCTCTGTTTGACTTATTTCGCTCAGCATAATACCCTCCAGTTCCATCCACGTCATTGCAAATGGCAAGATCTCATTCCTTTTGATGGCTGCATAATATTCCATTGTATATATATACCACTTCTTCTTTATCCATTCTTCTGTTGATGGACATCTTGGCTCTTTCCACAGTTTGGCTATTGTGGACATTGCTGCTATAAACATCGGGGTGCACGTACCCTTTCGGATCCCTACTTTTGTATCTTTGGGGTAAATACCCAGTAGTGCAATTGCTGGATCATATGGTAGCTCTATTTTCAACTGTTTGAGGAACCTCCATACTGTTTTCCAGAGAGGCTGCACCAGCTTGCATTCCCACCAACAGTGTAGGAGGGTTCCCCTTTCTCCGCATCCCCGCCAACATCTGTCATTTCCTGACTTGTTAATTTTAGCCATTCTGACTGGTGTGAGGTGGTATCTCATTGAGGTTTTGATTTGGAGTTCCCTGATGCCGAGAGATATTGAGCTCTTTTTCATGTGTCTGTTGGCCATTTGGATGTCTTCTTTGGAAAAATGTCTGTTCATGTCTTCTGCCCATTTCTTGATTGGATTCTTTGTTCTTTGCGTGTTGAGTTTGATAAGTTCTTTATAGATTTTGGATACTAGCCCTTTATCTGATATGTCATTTGCAAATATCTTCTCCCATTCTGTCGGTTGTCTTTTGGTTTTGTTGACTGTTTCCTTTGCTTTGCAAAAGCTTTTTATCTTGATGAAGTTCCAATAGTTCATTTTTGCCCTTGCTTCCCTTGCCTTTGGCGATGTTTCTAGGAAGAAGTTGCTGTGGCTGATATCAAAGAGGTTGCTGCCTGTGTTCTCCTTTAGGATTTTGATGGACTCCTGTCTCACATTGAGGTCTTTCAACCATTTGGAGTCTATTTTTGTGTGTGGTGTAAGGAAATGGTCCAGTTTCATTCTTCTGCATGTGGCTATCCAATTTGCCCAACACCATTTGTTGAAGAGACTGTCTTTGTTCCATTGGACATTCTTTCCTGCTTTGTCAAAGATGAGTTGACCATAGAGTTGAGGGTCCATTTCTGGGCTCTCTATTCTGTTCCATTGATCTATGTGTCTGCTTTTGTGCCAGGACCACTTTGTCTTGATGATGACAGCTTTGTAATAGAGCTGGAAGTCCGGAATTGTGATGCCACCAGCTTTGCTTTTCTTTTT
>NC_058404.1:116841537-116841795 GCF_002201575.2 Neomonachus schauinslandi | reverse complement strand
AGTATTTTATAGTTTTCTGAGTACAGATCCTTTGCCTCTTTGGTTAGGTTTATGCCTAGGTATCTTATGGTTTTGGGTGCAATTGTAAATGGGATCGACTCCTTAATTTCTCTTTCTTCTGTCTTGTTGTTGGTGTATAGGAATGCCACTGACTTCTGTGCATTGATTTTATATCCTGCCACTTGACTGAATTCCTGTATGAGTTCTAGCAGTTTTGGGGTGGAGTCTTTGGGGTTTTCCACATAAAGTATCATATCA
>NC_058404.1:116807773-116841524 GCF_002201575.2 Neomonachus schauinslandi | reverse complement strand
GTTTTGGGGTGGAGTCTTTGGGGTTTTCCACATAAAGTATCATATCACATAGATCCTCATTTTTAAGCACATGAGCTAATTGCGGTTTTCCCCTAAATATGTCATATTTTTCTTAGTATACTTTCCCTTGCCATTCTGTCTGGTAAGTTTCTGTTCCTCCTTAAAGACTCAACTGAAATGCCTCAAGTCTCTGTAAAGCCCTCTGTGATGTCTCATTTAGTCCTTTATTTTCAGCGCACATACATTTGCAAATAATAAACACCCGTAACTTCCTTTAGATACTCTCTTAGCTCCCTAAGGACAGGAACTATGTTTTACTCACTTTGAGATGTGTCCTCAGCATATAGACAAGTACTGAGCATAGTAGGTGCCCAAGTGATATTCCAAGCATGAAAACCTTACCCCTGGGGATGGGACCTGCGTTTCACTGTCTATTGCCCTATAGAACATAGATGATGCCGATGTTCTAACATAGCTCTTCCTTTGCTTAAAAATTTGTTCGTTTACCTTTGTATTTTCCTTTGGGGCAATGCAAACAACACTGAAGTTGTCTAAATAATCAGGTTCCTCCTGACTTGAATTAGACAAGGGAAAGACTTCACTGTGGGAGAATTACATCACAGAAAGAATGAGATCATTTGTATTAAAACATCTGACCATTTGATTCTTGGGTTTCTTTTTCTATGATGGCACTTAAAGAACCAGCATTTTTAGTCAAACTAAAAATAGATTATAAATTCATGCTTATAAGTGGTGTCTTAGGCAGAAGAATGTTGGATATAAATAGAAAGTAGACTGGATTTTTAAATTAACACCATATCTCAAAATACCACTTTCTTACCTTGTTCAATGTGTTTGAGATCCTGTTCATGTTTCCAGGAGCTTCATAATATTTATATAACTGGAATGGGGAGGAGGAATGCTTTATTTGAGGTGGCTTTTCCATAAAGCATCTGAGCATCATGCTACTATGTTTTTAGCTTGATTTGTGAATATTACGTGCAACTTAATGGTGTCTATTTAAGCAAACCCTGAAAATTACCTCTTTGCCTTCAACCTTCATATCAGCATGAATACTTTATATGCAAAGATGCAATCTTAGAAAAACAGATCTTCATCAACATTTGCTTTTGGAGCAAACCTAAGAAAGTTAGATAATTCTAAATGTATAATAGAAATATGGTACAAAACTTCCTGCTAGTTGTTCCATTAAATAAATTTTCTTTTCTCTGTGTTCTTAACAAAAGGTAATTCCTTTTGACTTTATGAAAATCCTTTGGCTAAGCAATGTTAAGAAATCCACAAAAGGAAGGCAAAAATGTTTATGTTCATTTCTTGCCTCTTGGTGGCTCCATTAAGCAGCAGCATTTGTGACTCTAGCTTTCCGGCTCAAAACTACTTTTCTTTTTTTGCCACTCTCCTCCCCTTCCCGTTGTTACTCTTCCTCTTCCAAATCAGAACTGCCTTGCCATAAAAAATAAGGCAGATTTATGAATGGATGGATAGACAGATGGTTAGATGAACGGAGTGTGACTAAACCAAGTATGGTAAGTTGTTAGTGGTAGAATCTAAGTGGAGGTTACAGAGACATTCACTGTAAGATTCTTTCAACTTTGCTGTGTTGAAAATTGTCCTAATTTCTTAGGAGTGGTAATCCAGAAAGGGTAGGATGATAGGGGCTTTTATTTATTTTGTTTAAATTTTTCACAATTATATTATTAGAGAAAAATGAAAAGCTAGCTACATGAAACTGTCTTCATAAATGAAGTCACCAAACTATTGATTGAAATGCCCTTCAGGTTTGAAATTCACATTAGAACATGCTAAATAATTAAGAATGTGTACAGTGATTTAGCTGTATGATGATGATGACATTATTACAATAGATTGGTTATAGAAGTGTGGTAGATATGGTCAATGGAATACTATGCAGCCATTAAAACATATAGCATAGAAACATGCATTGACATGGAAAGATTGATATATAAGGTTTTATGTGCATCTAGAACATTATGAATTTATGGATACAGCTGGAAGTATATATATACAAAGATATGAGCTCTGAATTATTAGATTTGGATCTTTTTCTCTCATATAAATTTTTTATTCATATTTTCTATTTTTTCCTAAAATAAAGGGTTTCCAGTGTTTTTATTTCAGTAACCTAAGAAAGAAGGAAAACAGAAAAGAGAAGAAAAGAAAAAAGCCAGGCTGTTTTTCCTGTGAAAATGGATCAGGGAAACATTGGTAACTGTAAATAATTTTTGATCAAGCCTAAAGATTATCTGGGTTTGCCTTTTATCTGTATCAATGAGATCTGCTCCCTTATATTTTCTTAATCTTGCTCTTAACAAAAAGTGCATGTGAAATATGTAAAAACAAATAATTTTATTCATTCTTCTGAAGTTATTTCGTGGACTTAACTAGTGGCTTTGAAGGAAAGTTAAGATGTTCATGCTGCTAGGCCCAAGGCATTTCATACTTGGAAATGCCCTATCTTTAATCTCTAATTGCATTAGATTTCTGTGTCTGGCTCATGAGGAAAAGAAGCTTCAAAGCCAAAATGGTAAAATCTAATTTCTCTCTAAATACACTAACTATTGATATATTTCAGACAATGTGACACCTATGTTCCAACGTTCCTAACCAGAAAAACTAAGAGTTCAAGGGCGTGCCAATTAAATAATGAAAATGTTTTTGTTATGGATCTCTTTTGTCCAAAGAGATTTAAACAATGTGCTAGAATTAGGTAGTCTTTGCAATCTGTCTCTGATAGGGAAAGAGGGAAGAAACTGTCACCGTTAATTTTTATTCATCCAGTAAACATTTACTGAACACTTTATGACTCTGCCATTAATATTTCACTTACTGTTTCCTCTCTAGAAGACATTTTTTCAATGGATATTGACAGAGAAGTTGGACATGAATAAAAGTAAAAATAAGCATAGAGAGAGTTCATTTCTGGGTTTCAGTTCTCTGGTCCTCTCACGGTGGATGATGTGGAATTTGGAACTCATTTATACATTTACCCCTCTTGTTGGATGCTGGCGGTCTACTCTATGAGTACCTTCTTACTCCCTCATGATGCCTAACATTTCATTGTCTTCATCTCTTGTCTTCCCCAGGTAAAATGTCCAGTGATCGAGCTTTGAGGAAGCAGCAGCAGTTAAACAACCTTGTTTATGTCGTGGCAAATCAGGCCAAACCTGGTGACAGAATTGTGGATTTCTGCAGCGGCGGGGTATTACATCCCTCCTTTTGTTCTCTTTAGCCTTTCCCCAACTATGTGACTTTATTGTATTACATTCAAAGTCATGTTTTTATTTGGCAAGACTACTGTCTCAGAATGAGAAAAAAGCTTTAGGGACCAAAGTTAACTTGTTTCTTTTTCTGCCTTTTCCAGGGCCATGTTGGAATTGTCCTTGCTCACATACTGCCATCATGCCAGGTAAAATCTGAATAACCCATAAAAGGAAACACTGGAAAACTACCCAGTTCAGTTCGCTGAGTCTGTGTCTGACCCCTGCTCTTTGAATTTATTAATTGTTCACCCAGGTCACATTATGTGGCACAGATAATTTTTTTTTCTTTGAACTAAACTTCTAAGAATCTTTAAAAAAAAAGTAAAGTAGGATCACAATACATTTTTCAATTTTTATAAAAGCGTTATATTTTAAAATAAGTTTTAGAGGGAATAACCATTCTGTTGTTAAATAAAATACTTAATGGTGAAACTAGTTTAATTGTCCCCATAATTTTATACTGCAAATACTAGCTTCTGAAACTTGTTAAGCATATTCTTTTGGTATCTTGATTTTTATCCATTGTACCAAAATTGTAACAGCAATTACAAAATTCCTTAAAGAAAAAAATAAACTCCAAATTTACTACACTCATCCGTCAAATGCTTTTCTCCCCATGTTCTCATTAAGTCATTGTCCAGGAGGATGCTTATTGCCGCAAATGCTAAAAACGCAAATATAATTTTAGTCACCAGCTTTAACTCAGTATTGTAGCATAAATGTTTTTCCCTATTGCAAATAGTTTTAAATATCATTATTAAAATATCACCAAAATGTAACTACATAGTATGTTTTTAAGTAAATGTACCAGAATTTATGCAGTCATTGCCATTTGTTAGAAGTTTATTATTTTTAGTCTCTGCCATATGAAATCATTTCTTTGCAGTGACCATCTTTTAGCATAAAAGTCTAGAACTTGATGACTTTTAAAAAAAATACAAAACAAATGAGGCAGTTTCTTTGCTCGTGAACTCTGGAAGGTGCAAAATAATTACAGTGATTCCTCATAGAAGAAAAAGATGAGGAAGAACCCATAGACTGGCCAGAATGACATATAACAGGATGCTGGGGGGTAAGGGTGTATTATTTTTTTCCTTTCTTTGAAAATAAAGGGCAAAATAAGTAAGGAATCCTGGGGGAAACTAGCAGGTGTCTGTTTTGTAATCAAGGAAAGTAACAACTTGGTGGTTGGAGTTAGAGGAAGAAAGCTCATAAAGTAGAACCCTGGAGAAGCAGAGTCAGGGTTATGGTGTCTTTCCCCCCTCTTCCCAACAGTCTGAACACTTAGAGATGTTGAGCCTTTAAAGGGGAAATCTTGGCTAAAATAATGGCTGGAAAGCCTTTGATACCAAGTGTACTCTGACAGGTTTTTTATACGAAGGGACACAGAATTTTTCTGTAAACACAAGCATAAAGACAAAATAAGGGTAGAACTAGGAATGATAGTGATGGAAGTGACAATTCTGCCCACTTTTCTCTGTCTAAACAAGTAATCCTTTCCAATCTTCGTTGGCCTGGATTCCTAACTAGTTGCCCTTCCTTCTGTCTCACCCCCACTAATCCACACTATATATGGCAGCAATGGAACCTTCTTTGATCACACGATCTGGCTCCTATCACCTCTCCAGCCTCACGTCTACCCTCCACACCCTGTCCCCCCATTCACCATCACCACCACACACTGTGACCCAGCTATACCAATTTTCTCAGTTCTTCAAACACACGCTTTGGCCTTCACACGTGTTTCTTTCTCTGTCTGAAACACTCCATTCCTCCAGCTGATTTCTATTCATTTTTTAGGCCTCGGTTAATATGTTATTCTCCATGTTAAATGACTAAAACCTTCTTTAGTCATCAAGTCTGAGTGTTCTGATAACACACAATATTGTCTTCCATTAAACACTTATCACTGTATTATAATTGCCTGTTGCACTTACATCACTCCATCTCTAAGCTCCAAGAGTTTGAGGACCTTGTTCATTTTTATACCATATTATCTGGCATACTTCCTGGCACAGGATAAGGATCAGTGTAGTATGTTCTACATTAAAGCTATACAGTAATAATACTTTGCCCTAATATCTGAATTATGTTACTGAATGTACTATTGTTTCCTGGGTGAAATCTAGGTTACATTAATAGAAAACAAGGAATTATCATTAATTCGTGCTAAGAAGAGAAGTGATGAACTAGGTTTAAGCAACATTTGGTTCATTCAAGCAAATATGGAGTATTTTACAGGGATGTTTAATATTGGGGTAAGTAATCAAACAATTTCAATTTCTTTAATTAATTAAGAAAAATTATATGCCTTAGATTAATTAAAAGGAGATACTTTTATATTCTTTGCTAAATAAGTTTATAACTTTTGTTTTCTATATCTAAAAGTATATCATATTAATGAATAGTATTTCATTCATAGCACTTCACCATTATGTGATAGAGGTAACATTTGTTCCTCTCCCAGACACGAGTTTTATTTTCCTCACTTGCAGAATGCCCAGTGCCTAAAACAATGTTTGACATACAGTAGTTCTCAGTTGAATGAACGAATGAATTCTAATAACAATGACCTTCCTTGGTTTATTTTACATTTTGAAAGAGAATGAAAGAAAAGAAAAACAGAGAAATGTTGCTGTTACTCCTTGTATTTGTTTTAAAATTTTTTTTCTTATTTTTAAAGGACCATATGCTCAATATAGAAAATACATAATAATACAAAGAAGAATCACCAGTATTTCCACTACTGAGAAATGAATAGTGTCAAAAACCTTTGGTCTTTATATATTTATGCACACATACAAATGCATATTTACACATATGTTAACATCATTTACATCATACTATATAGATCTTGCTTTAACTTAACATTGTCATAAATCTTTCCCCTACTCATTGATCATTTTTTTTCATGTTGTTATAATGTGTAATTATTACTATGATGGATATCTTATGCATTGTTTAAGATTTTGATACATTTGCCAAATCACTTTCTAGGAAGGTTGTGCTAATCTGCATTTCCAACTGTATGTGTTAACAAAACATACATAATAGGCTGGTCTAGCTGGAACTCTTCTTCAATATCAGAATCTCAGACTTTCGTAGTTTTTATGATTTTTGTCCAGTGACGTTCATTTTCTAAATATCGACTACTGGAAATTTGTGGGGTTTATGTTATCTTTTACAATGAAAATGAATACAATCTGTTTCCATTGGTTATCTCAAGCCAAGCCTATACGAAGAGAAGTAAACTGTTAATAAGGAAATTTGGGAAAATGCAGACATCTGAAACAGCAAATTCAAATTAACTGTATATTTATGTGCACTTTAAATTTTACATAAATGTTGACATAAAGTTTAAAGCTTCTCCATTAAGAAATGAGCCATTAAGCCAATGCCCATTTACAAGTACACCATGCAGACTAAGGTGGCAAGATATTGCAGCCCATTTACTCACCTCTCAAATCACAGAATTCCCATCTTCTCAGCCATACATCTCTTTACCTTTCTGTGGTTTATAGGTGCTAAATCATTCTGGCATATTCTTGTAACTTCCAAAGTCATAATTCACTAACACCAACTGAAAATGTGTATGTCTTTTTTGATGTGATATTTTCTTTACATTTCATAATAGTATATTCAGAATGGCTTTTTTCTTTCATAATTACTTTTGTCAAGTATATAGAGAGTGAATTAAAATTACTTGGAGGATTAAACCAAAATTAGATTTACTCTCAAAAAATAATTTTCCCTAGGAGGATAATTGAGGTATTTGTCACTAGATAAATCAAACTGAATGCATCAGTGGCTCCAACTCTTGTATTAAATAGATTACGGTGAAAATAGTGTAGCTAGAGAGGAAATCAGAATAACTAAGTATTGGAAATGCATTAAAGCTGCATTAATCCAGCTGCTTAGTAAATACCTTTTTCTTTTACTATTTTTCTTTAGATATAAAAATAATGATGTAAACCAGATTTTAAGGAGAGAATTTTAAAGTCTTAGAATCAACTATCTTTAGGAACTTTAAGCAAATCATTTATATATACCAGAATTAAAATACTAATTATTAGTCTTACCTCCATTAATACAACAACCCATAGCAGGCAAAAATGAATTGATTTTCTAACTTTGTTAAACTAGTTTAATCTGAAATAAGGAAAGAGAAAAAATATAGATATTTTCAGATCTTTTAATTAGGTCTTCCAACATGTCCACCTACTGGACCTGCCCAATATAACCAGAATCAGTGAGGTAATGATACTGTGTTTGTTCCAAAGAGTCATCTTGTAGTTTCTGGTTTACATTGTCCTTATTTGAGAAATATATATCTTTAGAAATACAAATGCCTAATAAGCTTATAAAAACATTCAAAGTCTCTATACATTTTAACTTGAACAACAATGATATTCCATTTTTGCTCTTAAATTTTGCCATTTAATTAAATTAAAAATATATATATTATTACTCATTGACTGCAGGGCTTCTGTGAGACATGCCTAATCATATAGGAGTTTTACATTTTTTACTTTACATGATATTTGCAGTGATTTATTAATGACATGGAAAATTAGTTATAATGGTAAAGAAAAGAAACATAATAGTAAAGAATATGGACCTTAACATTGGGCAACCTTGTGCCAAAATCTCAATGTGGCCAATTACTAGCTGTATGGCTCTGGGCAACTTATTTAAATCACTAATCCTCAGTTTTTCCATATACAGATTAGGCATAAAATACCCGGCTCATAGGATATTGACATAATGTATGTGAAGCACTTAGCGGGTTGTCTGCCGTTTAGGAAGTACTCAGTAAATTGGGCCTCCTCTTACTGTGTGCAGTGTGATCTCTGCATTTAAAAAGGATGGGAGGAATATGCTAATATGGATTTTTTTTAAAGGTAGCTATCTCTATACACTGTAATAATATTTTTTCTTTATTATTTGCCATATTTTCAAAATACCTCAAATTTAACATGTTACTTTTATATTCATGATAAGGTAAGCAATAAAGATAGAGGAATAGTATGTATTTAATATTTCATAGAGATAGATAGTTTATTTAGCCAAGAAAGGCTAATAGTCCCTAAGGATTATTACAAGTTATCTAAAGGAATTCTGAACATATAAAATATATTTTTTTCTTTCAAAACAAGTAGTTATTATAGAAATACCTTGTTATTGGCTCATTCTGATTTTGGTTATAATGACTATTAGTGTCCTGAGCAAAATATAAAAGTGTTTTCAAAAGTAAGAAACATCCAAGAAGGTATTTTTTCCTCCCAGTTTCAATATATGTAGCTGTATGACCCAGAATTAAGTATATGTTATGGGTTGAATGTTTGTGTCCTCTTTCAAAAAATTCATATGTTGAATTCCTAAACCTTAATGTCACGGAATTAGGAGGTGGGGCCCCTGGGAGGGAATTAGGTCGTGAAGGTGGAGCCCTCCTCAAATGGAATTGGTGCCCTTGTAAGAAGAGAGAGCTTGCTTCCCCTCCTAGCTCTCTATCTGTAAACCAGGAAGGGGTCCTCACTAGACATTAGATCTGCCAGCACCCTGATCTCAGACTTCTCAGCCTCCAGCGCTGTGAGAAATAAATGTTTGCTGTTCAAGCCACCCACAGTATGGTGATTTTTTTTTTTTTAAATAACAACCCAAACTAAGACAGTATGTATAGATTACCAACCCTTAAAGGGAAACTTACAAAAAATTTCTTCACAAATGGGTTTTTAAGGCTTTAAAAAAAAAAAAGAGGTCCATTAATGCCTTGTCTACTGCAAGATAAATAACTTTCATTATTGTGAAAACTTACAAGATTATGCTTTTTAAGACCTAACTTACAATGTATATTAATATGCATGTTCTCAAACAATATTGCAGAAAGGACCATGACTATGGAAAAACACACTGTATTAAAAAAACAAAACCTGTATCAGTGCTAAATAGCTTGCCTAGCAAAATGTTTTAGCTGGATAATTCCAACAGTAACAGAGTCTTCTGAACTAGGTGATAAGGTATTGATTTCTAACAGTATTGGTGAGTATTTTCTATATTATCAATATATATCCAAATCTGAATACAGTTTATTTTTGAGTTATGTATTTACCTTTTTCTCTCTTACCCATAACAATTTTTAATATGATTGTTTGTGGTTTATCAGTGCTGAGTGCTTAATGACAAGCTCATTCCTAGTTATGTATGTTAGTATATAATTATACAATGTAATTGTATACAATGCAATAAATATGCAATTATACAATGTAGTTCAGTAACACCTTTGATGAGTAATTTATATAATCCTTGTTTTAAAAGAAAAGAAACTTGAGGAAATATATAGTCTCAGACGTAATTTTGAAAAATCATTAAGGCAAAATGGAGGATTTCCCACGTGAAGACTGCAGACAGAGGTATTTCAAACCCCTTCTCTCCAAGAAAGATGAGGCCTCCCAAATAACAAGGAGAACAAAAACCAGAAGACTCATCCTCCGTCTTTGATGAGCCTACGTTCAAGATTCTGTAATTTGAACCATAATATATATAGGCAGAAAGCAGATTGAAGAATAATGGTAAATTATTGAGTAGAAAAGAGGAAGATCAAACTTAAATGCATGAGGAGGGGGAGTGACTATCAGGAAGCAAGTCACTTTGCTCTCATCAAATCCCAGAAAACGTCAAGAATTCAGGATACCAGAAACCTCAGAGGAAGGGGATAAGGAAGAGGTGAAATCATGTTTAATTAAAAATATTTAGAGATCCAGAAACCTACCTCCATCTTGTGTACACTCCCTGACTCCTGCAAGGAACTAGAAGTTTATTCTATGAAGAAACTGAGCCAGAGATGCTCGGCACAGAGGAGAGCAAGGGTGATGAGCTGTCCTGAAAACAAGAACTCAGTGAGAATCTGCACACTGAATGATGGATCTCTTCCCCCTCGCTCCCCATTTGCCCTTACTTCCAGAACTTCAGAAGCTGGAATCATGTTCTCAGTCAAAGAGATCAAAAGAATCAGAGCTGTCCCCAGGGAAAATAACTACAGATACTATAGCTGTAATTAAAAAAAAAAAAAAAAGCAGCTAGCCACCTGATCACTCAGTCACTAGTGAAGCCCACCACTCTTCAAGTCTTTTATTCAGTACTTCCAGTCAACTTTTTAGTGATTCACTCTTTAATATGAACTGACAGCCAAGGAATATCAAATGTGGAAAACTTCTGAAACAGAAGATAGAAACGAAAGCAACAAACATAACAAAGGATCTCATCCATGGAGAGATTAGAGAAGATATTACATGAACAAAACAAGGATAGAATGAAAAAGGGGAAAGAAAATGAACCAACGGAGAACAAAAAGGAACTTCCTGGAAATTAAAAATACGTTAACCAAAATTGAAAAAAAAAAAAAACACAAGTAGAAAATCTAAAAGATGAACTGTAGGGCATCACCTATAAAAGTAGAACAAAGAAAGAAATAGAAACTGAAATAAGCATTAAAAAAAAAGTGTGACAGAAATCCCAGCCTCAGCAATCGGACAACAAAAAGAAATAAAAACATCAAAATCGGCAAAGAAGAAGTGAAACTCTCACATTTTGCACATGATATGAGACTTTATGTGGAAAACCCAAAAGACTCCACCCCAAAACTGCTAGAACTCATACAGGAATTCAGTAAAGTGGCAGGATATAAAATCAATGCACAGAAATCAGTGGCATTCCTATACACCAACAACAAGACAGAAGAAAGAGAAATTAAGGAGTCGATCCCATTTACAATTGCACCCAAAACCATAAGATACCTAGGAATAAATCTAACCAAAGAGGCAAAGGATCTGTACTCAGAAAACTATAAAATACTCATGAAAGAAATTGAGGAAGACACAAAGAAATGGAAAAATGTTCCATGCCCATGGATTGGAAGAACAAATATTGTGAAGATGTCTATGCTACCTGGAGCAATCTACACATTTAATGCAATCCCTATCAAAATACCATCAACTTTTTTCAAAGAAATGGAACAAATAATCCTAAAATTTGTATGGAAACAGAAAAGACCCTAAATAGCCAGAGGAATGTTGAAAAAGAAAAGCAAAGACAGTGGCATCACAATTCTGGACTTCAAGTTCTATTACAAAACTGTAATCATCAAGACAGTATGGTACTGGCACAAAAACAGACACATAGATCAATGGAAAAGAATAGAGAGCCCAGAAATGGACCCTCAACTCTATGGTCAACTGATCTTCAATAAAGCAGGAAAGAATATTCAATGGAAAAAAGACAGTCTCTTCAACAAATGGTGTTGATAAAATTGGACAGCCACATGCAGAAGAATGAAACTGGACCATTTCCTTACACCACACCAAAAATAGACTCAAAATGGATGAAAGACCTACATGTGAGACAGGAATCCATCAAAATCCTAAAGGAGAACACAGGCAGCAACCTCTTCAACCTCAGCCGCAGCAACTTCTTCCTAGAAACATCGCCAAAGGCAAGGGAAGCAAGGGCAAAAATGAACTATTGGGACTTCATCAAGATAAAAAGCTTTTGCACATCAAAGGAAACGTCAACAAAACCAAAAGACAACCGACAGAATGGGAGAAGATATTTGCAAGTGACATATCAGATAAAGGGCTAGTATCTAAAATCTAAAAAGAACTCATCAAACTCAACACCCAAAGAACAAATAATTCAGTCAAGAAATGGGCAGAAGACACAAACAGACATTTCTGCAAAGAAGACATACAAATGGCCAACAGACACATGAAAAAGTGCTCAACATCACTTAGCATCAGGGCAATCCAAATCAAAACCTCAATGAGATACCACCTCACACCAGTCAGAATGGCTAAAATTAACAAGTCAGGAAATAACAGATGTTGGCGAGGATGCGGAGAAAGGGGAACCCTCCTACACTGTTGGTGGGAAGGCAAGCTGGTGCAACCACTCTGGAAAACAGTATGGAGGTTCCCCAAAAGGTTGAAAATAGAGCTACCATATGATCCAGCAATTGCACTACTGGGTATTTACCCCAAAGATACAAATGTAGGGATCTGAAGGGGTACGTGCACCCCGATGTTTATAGCAGCAATGTCCACAATAGCCAAACTGTGAAAAGAGCCAAGATGTCCATCGACAGATGAATGGATAAAGAAGAAGTGGTATATATATACAATGGAATATTATGCAGCCATCAAAAGGAATGAGATCTTGCCATTTGCAATGATGTGGATGGAACTGGAGGGTGTTATGCTGAGTGAAATAAGTCAATCAGAGAAAGACATGTATCATATGATCTCACTGATATGAGGAATCTGAGAAAAAAGACAGAGGATCATAGGGGAAGGGAGGGAAAAATGAAACAAGACGAAGCCAGAGAGGGGGACAAACCATAAGAGACTCTTAATCTCAGGAAACAAACTGAGGGTTGCTGGAGTGGAGGGGGTGGGAGGGATGGGGTGGCTGGGTGATGGACATTGGGGAGGGTAGGTACTATGGTGAGCGCTGTGAATTGTGTAAGACTGATGAATCACAGACCTGTACCCCTGAAATAAATAATACACTATATGTTAATACAAAAATTTTTTTAAAAGTGTGAAAGTAATAAAATGTTAACATCTCAAGAAATGTACTTCAGGAAATTCCTAGAAGATGTGCTTCACTAACACAAGAGAGTAAATAAGAAAAAGGAATAAGTGTTATCTAACACAAAAGGAGGTGAAGAGGATTCTCATTATGATGGCAAAGGGAATCTCAGGACCAGAGCTAGGCAGAAGGCCCAGAAAACGTTGAGTCATTAGTTAAAGGTCAGAAAGCCCAGCAAAGATGTCCTCAGGAAAGAAAAATGAGACTGATAGATTACTTAGTAATTTTCATACAGTGGAAAGTTATACAATAAGGCATTTTACAGAGCTTTTGGGTAGGGAGAGGCTTGGATGTTTAAAAAGATTATACAACACACTTAGTTCAGCAGTGAACAGTATATATACAAAGCAACAATAATAAAAACATTACATAAATACTTAACTAAAAGTTGGAGGTAATATTAAGAGGATGCTAAAAGAGAAAAGGATGTAAATGTAAAAAAACAAACAAGCCAAACCACACAAAAACAAAACTATCTTCCATAATGGAAAATCAATAGATAATGTCTAATATTTATAAATCAAGGGTAGCAATCTGTATTTATTATACGGAAAAAGTTCTAGATTTCAGGAAAGAAAACCAGTGAGTTGAAAAGCATTGGCTTTGGTTGCCAGATGTTCTTACGGGGGTGGAAGAGTGTGTACAGAACAAGGGACTCTTTGTTATTACTTTACATGCCTTCAAAGCCAATTATCTGTAATATAATTGCACAAAAGTTTTTAAAGGGGTTTGGAAGAGAACATGAGTGTACTGTTGGGACCATGCCTACTACTGTCTAAGATACTTGGTGAAGAATCCTTCTTTGAGAAGCAAAGGTTCTGAGCCTAATTGGGCTGGGCAAATTTAAAGATCACCCAGTTCAATCTTCCCATTTTACAGATGGAGCAGTTAAAGCCATCTCTATCTACAGAGGAGCGTAACAAGTTAGTGTGAGAGCCAGGCCTGGAATCCAGTCAATGACTTCTGTTCACTCCCTACATCTCAGAAAGAAGCAAATGGGAACATAGAGAACTAGAACAAAGTTTGGTATCAGGCATTTTGAGTTTAAATCTTGACTTCATTACTTGTGACCTTAGACCAGGTCTTTCTGGCTAGGTGACTTTGGGCATGTTATTGCAAATGGAGATAATAAGAGCTACTTAACATATTAAATTAAGACAATAATGAAATGATTAAATCAAAAAATCAATGTAAAGATTGTGACATCTAGCAGATACTGAATACATGCTAGTTCCCTACGTTGTTGTAATTTCAGAAGATAGTAGGACCAATGAAATGAATAAAAAGACAGGGGATGTATTTGTTAAGAGCAGTTATCTAGGATGGAGGCCCTGAACTGTCTGAGTTAGGGTCCTTGATTTGCTGTGTGAACTGGAACAGGTTACTTACCCTCTCTGGGCCTCAATTTCCTTATCTTAAAATAGAACCTACTTAGATGTTTGCATACCCCTGTTCACAGCAGCACTATTCCCAATAGCCAAGAGGTGGAAGCAATTCAAATGTCCATGGACAGATGAGTGGATAAACAAAATGTGAAAGATATCTATATCTACATATAGATATAGATATATAATTTAGCCAAAATGTGATATATATAATATATATATATTGTGATTATATATATAAATTATATATAATTTATCCAAAATGTGATATATATATATTCTATACATATAAACAAAATGTGATATATATATAATTTAGCCTTAAAAAAGAAGGAAGCCTTGTCATGCTACAACCTGGATGAACATTGAGGATGCTAAGTGAAATAAGCCAGTTACAAAAAGATAAATACTGTAAGATTCCTCTTATATGAGGTATCTAAGATAGTCACATGCATAGAAACAGAAAGTAGAATGGTAGTTACCAGGGGCTGAGGGGAAGGGGAAAATGGAAGTTGCTGCCGTTGGTATGGAGTTTCAGTTTTGCAAGATGAAAAGGTTTTGGAGATCTGATTCACAACAATGTGTACACTTAAGAATGGTTAAGCTGGTAAATCTTGTATGTATTTTTACCACAATAAAAAGGTAAATTTAAAAAATAGTACTTATTTCATAGGGTTATTGTGTTAAATGAGTAAATACATGGAAACTTAACATAATACCTTACTCAATAAATGTTAAATTTTATATTATTTCTAATAGTAGTATCACTCCCTATTTCATGAAAATGCCGTCTGTTCTTTTGCCTCTGGCTTGTTATTTCTTTGCTTTCTAAACTCCTTTCTACCCTGCAAGGCCCTCCTCAAATGCCACCTCCTCCAGGACTCCCTTTCTGAATTTTCCCCATCTAAATATCTCCTGTCCCTTTGATGCTTCTGTTTGTACTTTTTTAATGGCACTTAACCTATTCTATCCTGTACTAGACAGGTTTGTGTACGGTTTGTGTGTTGTTGTATGTGTAGTGTTTTACTCTTCTTTGTATCCCCTGTGAATCACACACATGAGAGACATATTTTATGAACTTTATGAGTTGTTTCAACCTATATGATTCCCAGATCGAGTTGATTAATATATTAAGTAGTTTGGGTTCAGTGGTTACTATGACAGAGCATGCAAAAGGGATCTTTTTTTGACCTTTGTATTCCCAGCCACTACCATAATAGCAGTAAATACAAAATGCCCATTGATTGTTGAATGAATGAATGAATTCTGCAACTGGTAGGATTAAGTAGTAATGATTAATAAGAGAGAATAGCAAATTACTCAACAAGATCACCTTCATGTTGCTGTAGAAGCTCTCTACATCATTTGTCTCATGATTTTTTACAGTGTATTTCTTTTAATGAGGATTGAAATAAGACACAAAAATTGAAATGGTTAATGTGAATCTTAAGGCTTAAAATTTATAGGTTTTCATCTGCTTTAGTTTTCTATTTGTCTTGTCAAAAAAAAAAATGACCACAAATTTGGCAGCTTAAAATAACACAAATTTGTTATCTCACAGTTCTATAGATCAGAAATCCAGGTGGGCTTAACTTGTTTCTCTGCGCCAGGTGTCATTAGGTCAAAGTCAGCCTCTACTTTGGTTTGGCTCTTAATCTAAAGGCTCTGAGGGGAAATCCACTTCTGGGATGGTTCAGGTTGTTGGTAGAATTTAGTTCCACGCATTGTAGGATTAAGGTTCCAACTCCCTTGCTGGCTCAGCAAGGATTCATTCTCAGCCTCTAGAGCTACTGGTGAAAGCCAGCAATGGTGGTTCAAGTCATTCTCATGCCTCAAATCTCTGACTTTTCCTTGTGTCTCATCTCTCTTGCTTCCAGTCTGAGAAAGTTCTCTACTTTGAAGTCCTCATGTGATTTGATTGAACCCACCCATGTAAATCCAGAATAATCTTGGTATTTTAAGGTTCTTAATCTTAATTACATCTAAAAAAAATCCTTTTTGCCATGTTGACATGTTTCAGGTATGAGCAGGTAGACTCACTCATCCTACTACACCATCCCGGTTTTTTTTTTTCCCTTAAAGATTGTTTATATGACCATGTCATTTCTCCTTTACAGTCTCCCACAATTTGGATTTTGCTGATCATATCCCCCTGGTGTTGTTTCACATATTACCCTGTTCCCAAGATTGCTTAGAAATTGGTAGTTAGATCTAGATTGTAAAGACATAATCAGATCAGGTTTACTTTGGGGTAAGGATACATCAAAGGTGGTGGTGTGTTCAAATCAGTAGGCACTTATGTCTGGCTGTCTCTTGTGCAACATCAGCAGCATTTGTGATCATTGACCTTAGCTCCATTACTTTAGCAAGGATTGCAAAATGGCGATATTCTTTTAATCTTATCATTCCATCTTCATTTACTTTCCTTTATTAACTGTTCGGTTATGCAGAGGTACAGTACATTAGGAAAGGCCAGATAAAATTTGATTCTTTCCCTGTATTTTCTGGTTTTCAAAGTGAGTTGGTTATCTACGGAAAGTGACCAGTTTTTTTTTTTCTCAGTACAATTATTGACTCATCAATTTAATGTTTGAAACACTTATTATTATTGCACTTATTATTACACTTATTATTGCACTTATTATTCTCACTGACGCTCAGATATTCCCATATTTGTTAAGTGGGAGCCTCTTGAGGTTAGCTCCTGAGTCCTATTGATAGGACTTCAATAGTATTTCATAGTGTCCCTGCTTTCAGTATAACACGATGTTCCAACTCATCTTATGCATTTCCTGCCTCCTACCTGGCAGCAGCTATTTCTCCATGCAGCTCTAAATTCTTTTAAAGGAAAATGCTATTTCAATGACCACAATTTAGGTACTGGGGATAGTCATTACTACTGGTTTGGTCTTTGTTTCCAGGCTCTACTGTGGTCTTAGCAAGGCAATTTTTTTTTTTTTAAATCATCATGGGTACATACTGACACTTCCAATTTAAATTCAGGACCATGGGATTTTAACTTAGCCTCACTTAGCTATTTCATATCTCTTTCTTCTTTCTCCTGTGCTTAAAAAAAAATCTATTTCCTAATGGCATCAGCAAATTTCTTATTTGCTTTATCTCACAATATACATATTTGAGTCCTAAAACAAAAATACAGACACCAATGATGATTACTGAAAATAGTTTGACAATTTTTAACATTATTTTTCATTTAATAATATCTACCATGGCCATGTAGAGAAATATTCCCCATTCCTTTTTAGAGCTTCAGAGTAAGCCGCAAGTCCTCTGTCAATGGAAAATTGACTTGTTTCCATTTTGTTGTTATTTCAAATATTGCCTCAATGAATACATCTTTTTATGTTTTGGCCAGTGTATCCCTTGAACAGATTTTTAGAAGTGAGATCGCAAATTACTCATGTAATTTTGCTGGATATTGCTAAATTCCTCCTCCATGGGGTTGTGACATTTTTATATTCCCACCAGCAATGTATGACATTGTCTGTTTCACCATACCCTGGCCCATAGGTTG
This sequence comes from Neomonachus schauinslandi, assembly GCF_002201575.2. Taxonomy (NCBI): domain Eukaryota; kingdom Metazoa; phylum Chordata; class Mammalia; order Carnivora; family Phocidae; genus Neomonachus; species Neomonachus schauinslandi. The sequence goes on along the minus strand of NC_058404.1, from coordinate 116,823,660 downwards.
TCATCAAATTTTAGAATTTTTGCCACTTTAATAGGTGATAAGTAATATCTTAATGTAATTTAAATACTTCTCTTATTTTGAACCATATTGGACAACTTTGGTTTAAGACATATTCGCATATTTTTGTTTCTGAATTTTCCAAATCTCTTGTCCATTCACTATCAGATTATTATACTTTTCTTTATTTTCAGAAACTTGCTATGTATAAGGGATATTAACCTTTTGTTAATGCTTTAAGTTGCCAATTTTTTCTCTTTGTCATTTATCTTTTTATATATGGTTTTTGTTTCTTTGCCTTTTTTTTTTCATTTTTTGTCAAATTTTTTAACCTTATCCCTTATTGTATGTAGAATTTCAGACATAGTTAAGTATTTCCACTCCCCTAGGTTATAGAGGAATTCACTCATGGTTGTTGTTGTTGTCGTTGTTTTGCATTTTAAATCTCTAGTCCATTTGAAATGTACTATGTGTGGTGAGAGGAAAGGATCTAATTTTATTTTTCATATGGCTATCAGGTTAACCCAACATCACTTATTAAAAAGCCCATCTTTGGGGCACCTGGCTGACTCAGTTGGTAGATGCAACTCTTGATCTCAGGGTTGTAAGTTCGATCCCCACGTTGGGTATAGAGATTATTTAAAAATAAAATCTTAAAAAAAATTAATTAAAAGTCCATCTTTTTCCCAGTGATCCAAAGTGCCACCTTTGTTTTATGTTCAATGTTCATATTCAAATCGTTCCATTGATCTATATCTCTCTTTGTTATTTGCCTGTTCTTTCTGACTGGCATTTGGTAACAATGGAAATTAGGAGCATATGAAGCAATAAAACCTTTTAGGACTAAAATCCATTGTGTAAATAGTTCTTAAATTTAGTTGTTTTGTTTAAATGAGGGAAATAAACTCATTCTTTTGCATGTAGCAAAAGGAATTCTTTAAGAGCCTTAAAAGGGTTTTGCGGGGAAGCAGCCTGATATAATTAATGCATGGGTTCAGGATCCTGCCACTCAGGAGCTGCTTTGTTGTGGGCATGTTCTTAATTTCTCTGAGCCTTAGTTTCCTTACTTCTAAAACGGAGATAAAATCTCTCAGGGCCGTTTTGAGCATAGAAAGATCTGCGTGCCATTACCCAGCGTCGTGGCCCCACATAAAGGGCACTCAGGGAGTATTGGTTGTCTTTTCTTCCCCTTCAGGGGAAAATGCATTTATAACTTTTATGGTGAGGTTTTCTCCAGCTACTCATGAAAATGAAGAACTGGCCTGATTTTTACTCTGCAAAACTGATTAAATAAAAGGAACAGATGAGAAATCAAAGTTCTTCACTCCCAATTACCCAGTAGTGCCTGCCTTCACTGAACAGCAGCCTTGGGCTCAATTTTCAGAGTGAAAGAGGAAAAGTGGACTGACAACAACCACAGGGATTGTTGACTTCTAAATTGATGTAAGCCTAGATGGAGGGGAGATTCAGAAGAAGGATGATAAGCAGAGATCATGCTTTCCTCTTCCCAATACAACATTGCTTTTGGCTTTCCAGTTTAAGAGGGGAATCTGGCTTATGATACTCATATCCAGAAATTTCCAGAAAATCTCTTCACTCTAAAAGCCCCTCCCTACCCTGAAGTTGTCAGAGATCTGAGCATTTTTCTGACAAAATGCTTTATTTTTTAAGATCCCCATATCAGATTTTTTTCCATAGGGTCCTGTTTTGCTTTATTTAGCCTAATAATTTTCATAATTGTCTACTTTAGATTGTGACACAATATAGACATATTTAAGGAATTTGTTTTGAAAACATATCTTAAGATCATTTTTAGAGGTTTTTTAATGAATTATTGAAGCCCTAATTAGATTCCAATTCATAATTTTATTCCTTCCTTTTTAAATAAACCCATTGAAAGTAGTTCATGTAATTCACCAATATTAAGAACTATTACATGAAGATGAAAAGGGGCTCCATAAATATGATTTGATCAGTTTTCATACAGCATTGATTAGATTATATTCATACAGCATTTGAAAGAATGTTTTCAAATACATTTTTTTTAAAGATTTTATTTATTTATTTGAGAGAGAGAGAATGAGAGAGAGCACATGAGAGGGGGGAGGGTCAGAGGGAGAAGCAGACTCCCTGCCGAGCAGGGAGCCCGATGTGGGACTCGATCCAGGGACTCCAGGATCATGACCTGAGCCGAAGGCAGTCGCTTAACCAACTGAGCCACCCAGGAGCCCTCAAATACATTTTTATTTAATTTTTGCAACAGCATTGTTATATGTAAATATTGGTAACCATAGTTTATAGTGGAGCAGACCAAGGCCCAAAGAAGTTAAATTTTAAATGGCCCAGGATCTCATAGGCAACTACAGTTTGAGACTAGAAATTCAGATTTCAGTCTAGTGTTCCTGCCACAATTCATAATCAGCAAGAGAACTAGTTTAGACATGCATACATATTAAATTTTCCATATTTAACATCATGTCAGATTTTCCACTGAATGAATCTTAGGCTTCATTTGCAATGTTCCATTTGTAATCTTTCAATCTTTCTTAGCTTTCTTAATTAATATGAATAGCTAACTAGTCCTGCGGTATGTCCAAATGCGAACTATCTAAACTATTAGGGAATAATGTTCTGGTAACTTGAAACCTCCAGAGGATCAGTCCTCACAAAGAGTTAAAAAAAAAAAAAAAAAAGGAAAAAGGCACAGAAGTAGCATTGTTGGTTAAGCAAGAACTTAGTGCTGATGTCTGGTTTTGTTTTCCAGGTGGCACTGCATGCTTGTGGAGTGGCAACAGACATGGTGATTGAGCACTGCATCAAAACACGGGCTTCCTTTGTCACATGCCCTTGCTGTTATGGTTTCATTCAGAACACCTCAAAATTTAATTTTCCCAAAAGGTGAAATGTAGTGTTCACCCTAAGACACCAATGTGGGGAATAAAGCTAAAGCCCGAAACTCATTTGATACAAAGTTGCAATGAGATTTCACTTTTGAACTCACTTCCTCTTTCCACAAACGCAGGTACTGTTTATAAGTTATATAAGGAAGAGAGGATCTCCTCTATGGCTGCTCCTTGATTTTTCTCCTGGACCCAGCTCCTGAAATTTAGAAGCAAGTCTATCTGAGAGTGAGCTGGCTGACTAAGAAATCTGATAGGTTCAGCACTTCTCATCACCTCTGAGAGGCAGCAGGTGTTGTGGTTAAGTGCTTAGGACCCTGAAGTCTTCCGTCCCCCGGTGGGGGGGGGGGGCAAACATCGGCTCCTCAGACTTTTATAAGTCGTTTCACTTCAGGCAATTTACTTCAGCTCTTTTTGCCTACATTTTCTCATCTATAAAATGGAGGTTATAATAGTAATTACCTCAAGGTTTTTGTGAGAATTGAACGATATATATGTAAAGCACTTAGAAGTGGCACAGAGTAAGCATTCAATAAAATGTGAGCTGTGGCCAGGTACGGTAGTAGCAGCAGTATTTTTAAATACTGCCCATGGGTGCTGATTAATCTGCAAGCCGGACAGCCATTTTTACAGTCCTTCTTATCCCACCTACAAGAGGGAGACATTTTATTTCTCACCACTTTGGCCTAACCTAGTGGAGGGCTGTTGTCTTGGTGTTCATGACATTTCACTCTCTGAATCACAGTTATTGAGAATCATGCTGATCATTTTAATTACAGAATAGATTATGTTAGTTTTAAAAAAATTCTATAATGTGTCAAAAAAAGATTTCTTGATCAATTGCATGATTACTTTTAAGAAATCTTAGAAAATTTCCATCAGAATTTATACTTAAAGGCTTCTGAATAAAGTAATAAAGTACAAACAATAGCCTTCTTTTTCTTTGTCTTTGATTTTTTTTTCTTTATTTCATTGTTTTGTTCTTTACCACAATTTGCAACTAGTTGAGAGAAAACCAAAGGAACTTTGGAAAGGCAAATAATAAGTATAACTTAAGGTTTATTCAATAGCTGAAATTTCACTCTGTTCTGAATCTATACAGATAAAATGTATATTTTACAACCCATCAAGAAATCTGTAAGTCTAGCACTATAAAGATTTTTAAGAATGTTAATTTGAGTTATTCAGCCTGTGGCTTCACTTCATTGATTTTAAAATCTTACTTCAGTGTCTGTCAGCTTTTTCATATCTCTGCAGATTTATTGCCATTTTCTCCTTTTGTCAGTGGAAGACCATTCCCAGGCCATTACCCCCCTGCCCTAATCACCTGTGTCAGGTCCCAGACAACTAGGGACAGCCCCTATCCCCAAAGCCACTGACATTATCCAGTCCTACCCAGTCCTAAGTTTGCTCATCCTGCCTTGCCATCTCTTCCAATGGAATCCATAATAAAGGCTCTTGCCTACATTGTATCCCACTCCCTCCGCCTCCTAAGCAGCGCCATGTGGCTCTCTGTGGCATGGCATGCCGTCTCTTAGGAATTGTTGGGAAAAAACTATCTTTTCCATGGCAAACATCTCCTGATCTGTTGGCCTCACCATATCTAAAATAGTAGTAAAACCTACATTTTAAAACCCCTGGATCTTTGTGCACCCATGTGGGGAAGAGAAAAAAAAAATGGTTGTGCATCTCTAATAGTGTAAACAATCTTTGAAAAAATCTTCAAAATTAATAGCATACTGAGAGTATGCTTTTGGCTTTTTATAAAGACATTTCAAACTGGCATAGTTCTCAGCGTAAGATAGCATTATGTACTCCTCAGATAAAATACCTACTTTTGTTTATAGTTTTTTCTATATTTCTATATAGAAATATATAGACTATCTCGACTCCTAATCTTTGGTGTTTAAAGTAATAACTCTTTTTTTTCTTTTCTATTTCAGTGAACAATTCAAGAAAACTTTATCATACAAGGTAACCTTAAAAAGTTCTAGATGTCTTTCTAATATACTTTTTATTCCTTCTTTATATTTTCCCCCCTCCCAAATTTTGAATGGTATATATAATCTATAGTTATCTTGGAATTACTCATCAACATGTAATATGGGAGGCTTGTTTTACTTTTTATGTTTTGTTTTGTTTTGTGAATCAAGATTAAAGTCCAAGTAGGTGGCAAGACTTGTGAAGGGTCTGAGAGTTTACCCTGCAAGTTCACATGCTAGCCTGCCAGTTTCACGGATGCCGGCAGATAGGAGACTTCTGAGTTAGAGACCTGGCAGTAGGAGTAGCCAGACTATCATCATTTTTGTCCTGACTTCCTGAGACCCAGTTCCCACAGGGCAGTACATAATGGGCCATGCGACACCTACATACACAGTGAATTGCAGTACAAGAGAGGGAAGCTGAGCTTAGGAAACCCAAATGTTTTAAGATTTAATCTTGAAGCAAGCATTCCTGCCCTTTGCTCCAGAGTGAAACTATGTATTTTCCAGAGTTGCTCACTATATAAACATCTTTGAGAAGATAATCTAGAACACAGGCAAATTTTTCTGTAAAAGGTCAGACAGTAAACATTTTAGGTTTTGTCAGCCACTTAAAAATTTCCCAGCTATTCTACTTTGTCCTTGCCATTTCTTGTTGCTTTTGGTGGTGGTGGTGTACAATCTTTTAAAAATGTAAAGACTGTTTTTAACTTGAGAGCCATACAAAAAGAGGTCATAGGCTGGATTTGGCCCGTAGGCCAGAGTTTGCCAACCCCTGGTCCAGAACAAACGCAGCACCTCTACTCATAAGGCGTGAAGAAATACAAGAACTGTTTCTCAACAGTAGTCAGAACATTACATAGTTCTGAGGCATCAGTCTGAGCAAACTAGTTTCCAGCTTTCTGAATATTACCACTAACTAATTGGTCAATAACATGACAAATGCATTCTAAAAAATGGTAATGATATTTGCCAGAAATACATGGATAATCCCATTAAAACTTGATAAATTAGATTCTTAGTTCACTTCTTGCAGACTCACTAAAAATATATAGTTTCATTTTACATGCCAGGCCCCACCTTTCAAGATTTTTCCCTTCTCCATCCAACGGTTAAGTAGTGGGGGACAGTGAATCAAAAACGTTCATTTCTACCAGCTTGGCACATATATCTCCTTCACCTCTACTTTTTTTTTTTTTAAGATTTTATTTATTTATTTGAGAGAGAGAGAATGAGAGAGAACACATGAGAGGGGGGAGGGTCAGAGGGAGAAGCAGACTCCCTGCCGAGCAGGGAGCCCGATGTGGGACTCGATCCAGGGACTCCAGGATCATGACCTGAGCTGAAGGCAGTCGCTTAACCAACTGAGCCACCCAGGCGCCCCACCTCTACTTTATAATCCTTAAACAGGCACCTCCAACTCTGTCTCCCACCGTCCCCTTTCCCCCTCCTCACCTCTCCCCCTGCTCTGAGCATACACAGATACTATAGAGGGAAGAGTGTTGATGCTTTCATCCAGAACCAGACTTCCCTGGTCTTTGCTTACTGGATTTTAAGTTTGTATGTCTTAGGGAACTGTAAGGTTTTTGGGAAACATTAGGACCCCAGGAACTTTGTTTTCATAATATTCAAAACACCTTACCTTTCTCTTATAAGACCCTGCCAATAGAGTAGACAATGAGTTGAAAAAGAAACAAAAACTAGGGCCCTGTTTTTAATGCCTCTTTGAGTGATGCTGGCTAAAAACAAATTGAGAGGATGCGTGTAAAAAACCCAGGGCAGTGAAGAGGTTGGGTGCCCCAGTCTCACTGGCTAGAAAAGAACGTAACATTTCTAAAGAATAGCGACAGGGTACCCAGGCTCTTCCACAGACCAGAAAACTCACTGGTACCCAGTCTACTGGGTCTACTCCTTCTCTCACACCCCCAAAAGCTGCTTGGCCACCAGCCCTTTTGAGGGTCTCAGGTATAAAGGTTCCAGAGGGAAGTCTGAGCTTTTTGGATACTGTGGCAAGATACTTCTTAACTGAACTAAATGGAGGTAGTACCTAAATGTCTTGAGAGTTACTGAGTTCGATCGACAGCGGGAGCGGAGAGCGGACCCCAGAGAGCCCTGAGCAGCCCCGCCGCCGCCGCGGGCCTAGTTACCATCACACCCCGGGAGGAGCCGCAGCTGCCTTAGCCGGCCCCAGTCACCATCACTGCAACCATGAACAGTGAGGCCGAGACCCAGCAGCCGCCCGCCGCCCCCGCCCTCGCCCTCAGCGCTGCCGACACCAAGCCCGGCACCACTGGCCACTGGCCGCGGCGCAGGGAGCGGCGGCCCCGGCGGCGGGGACAAAGTCATCGCAACGAAGGTTTTGGGAACAGTAAAATGGTTCAGTGTAAGAAATGGATACGGTTTCATCAACAGGAATGACGCCAAGGAAGATGTATTTGTACACCAGACCGCCATAAAGAATAACCCCAGGAAGTACCTTCGCAGTGTAGGAGATGGAGACACTGTGGAGTTTGATGTGGCTGAAGGAGAAAAGGGTGCGGGGCAGCAAAGGTGCCAGGCCCTGGTGGAGTTCCAGTGCAAGGCAGTCAACGTGCAGCAGACCGTAACCATTATAGACGCTATCCACGTCGCAGGGGTCCTCCACGCAATTCCCAGCAGAATTACCGTGAGAGTGGGGAAAAGAACGAGGGATCGGAAAGTGCTCCGGAAGGCCAGGCTCAACAGCGCCGGGCCTACGGCGGGCGACGCTTCCCAGCTTACTACATGCGGAGACCTACGCGCGGCGACCACAGTATTCCAACCCTCCTGTGCAGGGAGAAGTGATGGAGGGTGCTGACAACCAGGGTGCAGGAGAACAAGGTAGACCAGTGAGACAGAATAGGTATCGGGGTTATAGACCACGATTCTGCAGGGGTCCTCCTCGCCAAAGACAGCCTAGAGAGGATGGCAACGAGGAAGTTAAGGAAAATCAAGGATGAGACCCAAGGTCAGCAGCCATCTCAACGTCGGTACCGTTGCAACTTCAATTACCGACGCAGACGCCCAGAAAACCCTAAACCACAAGATGGCAAAGAGACAAAAGCCGCCGGGCCACCAGCTGAGAATTCGTGGGTCCCGAGGCTGAGCAGGGCGCGGCTGAGTAAATGCCGGCTTACCATCTCTACCATCATCTAGTTTAGCCATCCAACACGAAGAAATGAAGATGAAATTCCAGCAATAAGAAATGAACAAAAGATTGGAGCTGAAGACCTTAAGTGCTTGCTTTTCGCCCACTGACCAGATAAATAGAACTATCTGCATTATCTATGCAGCATGGGGTTTTTATTATTTTTACCTAAAGACGTCTCTTTTTGGTAATGACAGACGTGTTTAAAAAAAAAAAACAAAAACCTGGTTTTTCTCAATACACCTTTAAAGGTTTTTAAATTGTTTCATATCTGGTCAAGTTGAGATTTTTAAGAACCTCATTTTTAATTTGTAATAAAAAGTTTACAACTTGATTTTTTCAAAAAAATCAACAAACGGCAAGCACCCGTTAATAAAGTCTTAAAATAAATAAATAAATAAATAAATAAATAATGTCTTGAGAGTTACTTTGGAAGTGTTTTTCTCCACAGTTCAGTTTATACAGCAAATCTTTACTGACTTCTGCTCTGTGCCTCCCCTTCCAGAATTTAACTTCTCTTGGGGAGAACACATACACAAATAATTCCAGTAAAATCTGGCGAGGACACCAGAGGCGATTGCCTCAACATTAAGTGAATCTTGACTTTCAAACACTATGAAGACAAAGAGCATGCTTTTTCTTGCTTTTTCTTCAAATTATGTAATTCTAAATCCTTCTTCTGCCCCTTTGTCGATGCCAGTTCATGGCTGCTTAATACAACTTACTCATTTGAGCCACTTTATTAGTGTCCTACCCATTGGCCACTAAATTTTATAGTGAACATTACAGCGTTGTTGTTGTTGTTTTAATGCATAAAAGTTGAGACAGAGGTAACCCTTCAAAAAGAACCAACATCACACAGCCACTTCAATTACCTTATTAAAAAACGGAGGCCTCAAGTTGAATGTACAAAAGACGAAAGGGGACAAACGAGGATTCGGAGTTCAAGCCTTTGGCTAAGCTGACAGGTGAGATCATTTGCACACTTGGAGACTGCATCTGTTCTGAATGAACAGCTGCCGTGGGAACATCGCAGTACCCCCAATCCGCCTGAGCACTCACCTTTGGCTGCTTGCCTATTTCAGAGTGCTGTGCAGGCTCATCAGCTCTCTGCCCCTGTAAAGCCTTGTTCTTTTTGCATGAAAGCAGCCTTTCCTAAAATTGTCAAGCAGAATAATTTTCCTCCCACCCCCTCAGGTCATTCTTACGGTTGCCCTTAAAGTAGATGCACCTCCAGCAGCCCTTTGGAGTGAGGAGAGAGTGAATGAGCCAGCTTCCTCTCCTCTAAAGGGACAAGGGAAGAGTCCAGAAAAGTGTAGGAACAGCCAGCACTCTGCTGGGTATCCCAGAGAACTACAGAACCACAGAACCCACAAAGAGTGATGATCTTCTACAGTACTGCCTTTTCCCCTGGTGGGAGCCACCGAGACTGACTTCTTGGAGCCATGTTCCTGAGATTCAAATTTTATTAAAGGAAAAATATAAGTGAATTTTAGGTCTTTTCGTTTAACACATGATAATCACGCATTGTAACCCTATTTTGGCTAAAAGCAACTGGCTAACTGGCCTGAGGATGTTCCTTGCATCCATTCTTAAGAACTGCATCTGAAGAACAGTCTACTTGAAGGGGAAAAAGTTATTGAGTACCATTTTCTGAAAATGTGTTTCTTTCAGAAGTATTACTTGTGTAGTACTTTATTCAGTTAAACTGTAGAACTCCAGATAAGTGAGGTAGTTTTTATAATTTTTAGTTTTGAAGCAGAAGATTAAAATAGACCCACATTCTATTGTTTTTTTCTTTTAGGAACACATGATTCTGTGTAGATTTGCGGATCAGACAGCTGTCCAGCTTCCACCCCAACGAAGACTTGTAGGTATGTGTTTTCACAGAGCAGCTGATGAGTAGATTACGTACAGTATGCCTAGGAATGAATGGACTGGTTCTATATGGGGAAAACTGGTCCATTTATCAACAAGAAACTCAAGTTTGTTTTTCCCAGAAAAGGAAATCCATGTTGAAAAGGTCTTTGTAGGTATAAGAGTATTTTATCCCGTTTTTGTTAACATTAATACTTTTTTTTAGAAGATTTTATTCATTTATTTGACAGAGAGAGACATAGCAAGAGAGGGAAAAGAAGCAGGGGGAGTGGGAGAGAGAGAAGCAGGCTTCCCACCGAGCAGGAAGCCCGATGTGGGGCTCGAACCCAGAATCCTGGGACCATGACCTGAGCCGAAGGCAGACACTAAACGACTAAGCCACCCAGGTGCCCAACATTAATACTTTTAAATTCATCTTCAGTATTTGTACATTGAGCAGAATTATGTGAAATCTCTTTCTTACTGTTATGAACAAACTGAGGGATCTGTCTAAAGCCACAGAAGAAAATATAAAGATGGAAAAATCAACTTTGCATGCCAAAGTTAGTTAAAATATCTATAAGCATTTTTTCTTGGAAAAAAGTATACTTGTATATTATTAATCATAGACCAATTTATTCAACATCTGTAATAGTAAATATTACCTTAATTGGAAGACCTGCAATAGCATTTTAAGTTTAAGTAATGAATTTATCCAAGACTTTGCTTTAGAAAAAGAAATCACATTTAGAAGGACAATAGCAGCTAACAGTGACTGCGCATTTAAGTGCTGAGCTAAATGCCTTACCCGTTATCTCAGTAAATTCTAATGAAAATACTTATGGGGTATGTACTATTATTTAGGACTGGGACAAAAGTTTGTCTAGGATCCTTTACCTGGTAGATGATGGAGTCACACTATGAACTGATACGAAGGCTAGGTTCCAAAATTAGGGCTTGAGAAGATTGAGTGGAGTCAAAAATAATCTTTAAAATTATTTAGAAGAGCCCCCACATTGGAGGCCATCATAGTATTTTGGAAAACAGATTGCCATTTCTTTGGCTGAGCACCAGATGGGATAATTAGCTTGCATACAGGGACTATGTTGTGTGAGAAGTAGTTATCTTCAAACTCTAAAGTCAAAGTCAGCATAGCAAGATACATACAGAGAAGCATCTGAGACCTGATTTCCTTTTCTTTCTCACACTCCGGAGCATAAAGATATGGAAAAAGCTCTTCCTCTCTCTCCTGCATGCAACCTCCTTCTCTTTCCCACTCCTTTTCTCTGCCTTCTCCTTCCCCCATTCCCAACTCTCTGAGCTAGTTGAGTGTACATGTGAATGTTCAGGGAGTGCTAGATGGGAAGTTGCTGGAGTTGAAGAGGAGGAGGAACATTTGGCCTGATCACTGGCATGAGGGGAGGGAAGGTCATGTGCAAAGTCACGGACTCCATCAAATGTGGACATCTGTACTTTGCATGGGCCATATTTTTGTTCTGTGAACATTTTAGGAAGCTTTCAAGGCCCCCAAAGGGAGACTACCAACAACTGAATTTCAGTTGTAAAGGTACTTCTTCAACATGTGAAAACATGAGATTCTTTTATGCAATAGAAAAAGAAAAATTAACTGGACTGGGATCAAAGCCAAGGGTGAATGAGCTGCAGTGTAAACCCAGGGTGGGTACTGAAGGAATGCAGGGCGTCTATTCTGACAGAGAATGTTTCATTTTAAACTGAAGAGTAGACGGAGGTGGGTGGGGGGGGAGCCTTTACAGATGTCTTAAAAGATGAACAGTATTTTAAGGGAAAAAAAGAATGTCGGCCGCACAACTGTTGATGAACAGGGAGGGGTGGGTTGGGGGGTGATTTTGCCTAAATGGAATTCAAGACATCTCTTTTTATATCATTTCTAACACAGTTCATCCTTTTTGGCATAGGAGCTTTTAAGAAAAAAGTACAAAATAAACACTTTAAATCTGAATGTCTCATTGCCAATTCTTACCTACTGACTTCACCTTCCACAGTTTTTCTGTGGGGTTCTTCTGTCTTCCACAGAAGAACATCTCTGTTTCAATTATCTGGCTTCATTTCTGCAGCTATTCAATTTTAGTAGTTTCTGTGGACATCCAAATAAATTATTTAAAAATAATGTTTAGTCGGGCGCCTGAGTGGCTCAGATGGTCAAGCGTCTGCCTTCGGCTCAGGTCATGATCCTGGAGTCCCTGGATCGAGTCCCGCATCGGGCTCCCTGCTCGGCAGGGAGTCTGCTTCTCCCTCTGGCCCTCCCCCCTCTCACGTGCTCTCTCACTCTCTCTTGTTCTCTCTCTCAAATAAATAAATAAAATCTTTAAAAAAAAAAAAAATGTTTAGTCATTATTATAATTAGGAGGGAAAATGGAATTAAGTTCTGCATAGTCAGCAGCCTTTTGGAGGATGAAGTTTGTATACTGAATTTAAAGAAATTGAAAGCATAAAAGTGAACCATAGCTTTGAATATATTCAACCCCAAATCATTTTTATTTCCAGAGCTACCTTTAACATAGAAATTTGCATTTGCCAAAGGAACACAAATTAGCTGCTTTGCTTGCCAGTCAGGTTTTCTCTTTTGTTTTCCAAAGATTACAAAGAAGATTGAATACCACTATTTTATTGGGGTGAAGGAGTTCTGAAAATTGATTATGTTACGCTGAACATACACATCCACCTGAAATAACTGAAGCACAAATAAGAATTTTCTCAAATATTTTCCATTTCTCATTTTTCCTTGTCCTAAAAATGTAGCCCATCTTTCAGATGCCTCTTTGTTAGCATGACACTTTAAATATTATTAAAGATAGATGTTATTTTTTTCACAATATTACAGGTAATATATTTCCATAGGGAATGCAGGCACAAGGTCTTTAAATGTATTTTTAACCAAAGTGGGAAATAGGATCTGTAGTCTGTATTTGAGATTTATTTATAAATACATTTTAAAAAGTTAACATTCTCAAAAAAAAGAAAGTTAACCTCTAAATTATCAGCAGAAACAAATCTGTGAACTGTCATATGTGATTATATTTTCTCCATACTGATCAAGAGTTAGGTTGACAGAGACTAAACAGGACTTGGGGGCAAACAGCATTCGCCATATACTTGTAGATTTTGTCGCTGTATAGATGGACAAATTGAAATTGCACTGTTCCCTGTAGGGAGTCTCATGATACCACTTTATTGTATTTCAGGAAAACAGTGCATGTGCCTAGTGGATCTGGATCGAGCAAGAGCTGCAGAAGAATGTGGTTACTCCGTTCAAGTAATATCCATGGAGCCAGAGAGCTGCTCTCCCAAAAATAACATGATCGTGGGAGTCCCCATTTAGAAGGAGATATTCACATTTGATGTTTGGCCATCCGTCTTCATGATGAAAGCCCAGTGGCATTTAGGAGGTTCTTGGCATAACTAGAAAACAGCATTAGCCATATTGAACTTATTGTGCTCAGGAAGGAAAGCAGCAGGAAAATCATGGAAGAAAGGCTGCCTGCAAAGCATCACAAATGTTCTTGTAATGTATGATTAAAGGGCCACTGGTTTTCATAGTGAGAATCCCCTGAAGTCTCAGCTGCCAACAGAATAATACTCACCAGTGGAGGTTACATCACTGGAATAACAATTTCCTTCTCACTTCACAGCTTTTCTCATCTTGCCAATTTGATGTTCAATTCAAAACAGTGAATTGAAGCCTTTGTAATCATTGCAGCCTTTATAATCATTTAGATATTCAAATGGAGACCAAAACTAGACTCAGTGGGATTGGTTGGTTGGTTGGTTGGTTGTATTTTAAACAATTGTATTTTTTCTATAATTTTTAAAAATATCCAGTCAGGCAACTACAGTATGGTTAAATTTTTAAGCCGGGATGAGATGGACTTGTATTTCATTTCATATACTTCTTTAAATATGTTTCCCATAAATTACCAAATGAGATTATCACTGGTTCAGACATTTTATATGAAGACGTAAAATACTTGCAGGAAATTTCCCACTGCGGGAGTATGTAATTTGGACATAAATTCTAATTAATCAGTAAATACATTGATAAATGAATTCCAGTTTATAAATAATTACTGAGGATCCATTATTTTCAAGACCCTGGCATAGATTCTTCCAAGGATACAAAGATGAGTTGCAAGAGACATGGTCCCTTGCCTATGGAATAAATCATGTAAAAGAAAAATTAATGAATTAGTTCTTTATGTCATAATATAATGTATGGTCACAGGATTTGTTTTCCAGATATCAACCATATTTTTTAGTTACATTACTTTGCTAACACTTACTGAATGTAGATTGGAGGTAGGAGGAGTACAGAGTTTAGAAGTTTATTTGAGTATTTCTCTCTTCTCACACTTCTCCTCAGTCCACCAACTGAACTTTTTAAAGACAGATGACATGTCCTTTCTCACATGCTGCTAATTATTTAGCTTTTACATGCCCTAGATTATTCCATTTGAGATGAGATTTATTTCATTGATTTTGATGTTTTCAAGCCCTGTATGACACATATTATGAGAAAAAGGATTTTAATAAGCAACTCTTTCATCATCATGACTTAAAATGCAGAAATAGTTTATCCAAGGGAGGGGGACTTGAATTCTTGTTTTCTGAGGTAAAATTTAAGAAAAGAATTAACCATCAGCCCTGAGTTTTTTAGTCATTTTTACCTATAGATATACCATGCTCTTTTATCCTGGGCTTTCTTTTTTAAATGGAGGTATAATTTACAGACAATAAAATAACAGATTTTAAGTATTGCGTTTGAGAAGTTTTGACATATATATATATGGAGATTATATATATATATATATATAATCTTCATGCAACTGCCACCAGATATAAGATATAGAATATTTCCGCCAGCACAGAAAGTTCTCTTATGTCCCTTTCTGTTCAACTTCACCTACCCCAAAAGTAGAAATCTCTCTGATTTCTATCATCCTCCATTTTCTCTGCCTATTTTTGTCCTTCATAAAAATGAAGTAATTTAGTATGTAGTCTTTTGTGTCTGGCTTCTTATTCCCAAGATAGTATTTTTTGAGAAATATCTATGTTGCTATATGTATCAATAGTTTCTTCTTATTCTTAAGTAACATTCTATTATATAAATTTATCAAAATGTATTTATTTACTCTCCAATTGGTATTTATTTGGGTTATTTCCACTTTGAGGATATTACAAATAAGGCCTATAAATATTCTTGTACAAGTCTTTTTGTGGACATATGTTTTCATTTCTCTTGGATAAATACCTAGTAGTAGAATTGCTGGGTCATTGAATAAATGAATGTCAATTGCCAAACAGTTTTTCCAAAACGGTTGTACCATTTTATATTCCCACCAGCAATGTATAAAAATTCTAATTCTCAACACCACCCTCACAGCATTTGATATTGTCAGTCTTTTTTATTTTAACCATGCTGGTGGACATGAAATGGTACTTCACTGGGATTTTAATTTTCATTTCTCAGATGACTAGTGATACTAAGCATCATTTGTTAAGTCAATGTTCAAGTCTTTTACTCATTTTTAAAATTAGGTTGTTTGTGGTTTTTTATTGTTGGTTTATAAGAGTTCTTTATATATTCTGGTTAAGAGTTCTTTGTCAGATATATGTATTGAGAATATTTTTCCCAGTCTGTGGCTTGCCTACTCAATTTTCATAATGAATGTTTTAATTTTCAGGAAACCTAATTTATCTGTTTTTGCTGTGTACTTTCTGTGTCCTCTATAATAAATCTTTACCCACCCTGAGGTTATGAAGATTTTTTTCCATGTTTTCCTACAGAAACTTTATGGTTTTAGCTTTTTACATTTTAGGTCTATGATCCATCTCAAATCAATATTCACATAGAGGTAGGTAGGTTTTGAAAAATATACATTTGTTTTAGCACCATTTATTTATTTATTTATTTTTTTATTTTTTTTTTTTTTTTTTTTTTTTTTTAAA
>NC_058404.1:116779330-116807673 GCF_002201575.2 Neomonachus schauinslandi | reverse complement strand
TTTTTTTTTTTTTTTTAAAGATTTTATTTATTTCTTTGAGAGAAAGACTGAGATAGAGAGAGCATGAGAGGGGGTAGGGTTAGAGGGAGAAGCAGACTCCCCGCCGAGCAGGGAGCCCGATGTGGGACTTGATCCCGGGACTCCAGGATCATGACCTGAGCCGAAGGCAGTCGCTTAACCAACTGAGCCACCCAGGCGCCCAGCACCATTTATTTAAAAAACCTTTTCTCTTCCTATTGAATTGACTTGGCACCTCAGTTGAAAATTAACTGATGTATGTGTATGAGCCTATGGGGTGTCTAGTCTGTTCCATTAATTTGTTTGATTACTGTAACTTTATAGTAAGTCTTGAAATTAGGTGATTTTCCAATTTCATTTCTCATTTTCCAGATTGTTTTAACTGTTCTAAATCCATTGTATTTCCATATAAATTTTTAAATTGGCTTATCAATTTCCTTAAAAAAAAATAGCCTGCTGGGATTTTTGATATTGTCTGGAATCTTTAGATCAATTTAGGGAAAATGAACATATTAGCAATATTGAGTCTTATAATCCATAAACATAATATATCTTTCCACATATTTATGTCTTCTTTAATTACTCTCAGTAATATTTTCTAATTTTCAATATAGATATTTGGTTTTACTTATTATTTGATAGTTTTGATGCTGTTACCTTAAGTTGTTCCCACTACCCAGAATACCCTCCTCTTACCCCTCCCATTAACTTAAGCTCATTCATCCTTCTGCTCTTAGACCTGACCTCCTGAGGAAAGCCTGTCCTAACTTTTCTGGAGTTATTTACTTGTTATAGAATGTGCACCGTCCAGAAGAGTCTTCTCCATCCACCGTAGGTGACTCAAAGCACCCCACCCAAAAAGCCCCTATGGTAAGTATCGAGAATACAAAAGGAAGTGACTCCACTTTTTCCCACCATTGTTCTCAGGCATGGAATTCTCCAGCTGTGATGGCTGTGGCTAGTCATAGATATGGGTGTTAATGACTGCCCTTAGGACACGATTTTTCTGTGTAAATCCTTTCCAAGGCTCCTTCTCCGCCAGGGCAAATAAAAGAGGTTGGATGCAGGCAGCAGGAAGGTTGTTGGCAATGACAACAGTCCCAGTAAGTGACCTGGTTTCACCCCTACACTTGTCTGTCAAAAGCAAAGCTGCTCCTCACGATCTCTCTCCCCCACAGTTGTAAGATTTGAAGCCAGAGATCATCTTTCATTAACTTTCAAGCCTGGCTCAGAGATAGAGAGGTATAATTATTAATGACTAAATAATTTTATCTTCTTTAGGGAGACATTTCAGTCATATTAGAAGTCAAAATATTTTCAGAGCACACATGCGATATAGTATGTGAATAACAATAATTAAACATTAAATCTCATTCTCAAGATTTTGGCTACAGGCGTTACCCACTCCATGATTCAAAAAAATTGCCATCAATAGAACTTCCACATACACCTGTTTTTCTATTGGTTTTCATAATAAAATTAGAGCTATGTTTCTGTGGAAGTGATATAATTAAATCATTAAGAGGGAGCAATGCTTTTTTTAAGTTACAATTTTTAAAAAGCAGATTCTCAAAGCAAAGTAGTTGGGCATTTTCAATAGATATTTTTTTATACTCCAGAAATACATATCTATTGAAGAAAAACTAGAAGACGTGGCTACATAAAAAGGAAAAAATTAAAAAAAAAAAAAAAGGAAAAAATTTTAAATCACTGTTAATACTTTGTTTTACATCTTCCTAGACTTTGTTCTATACACACACAGGCACACGCAGAGAGAGATTTATTTAACAAACACTAATACAGTATTTAATATTTGCTAGGCACTCTTCTAAGTCCTTTGTAAATAATAACTCATTTTCAATCCTCATAATGACCCTAAGAACTAGATGCCATTAGTCATCTCATTTTATAGAAATTAAGGCCAGTGTTTCATAATAAGAGCAGACCCAGATTTGAACTCAGCAAGCAGTTGGCAGAGCTTATATTCTATTTCAGGCTCCTTAGCAATCCTATCGGGATTAGCTGGGATTTGCTATAGTAACAAAATCTCTCTGCCTTTTGAAGTTCTACACAAGAAAGATGTATTTTTCACTTATAGTACATACCCATCCAAGTCAGTTATGACTCTACGCCACATTATCTTCACACCTGACCAAGAAGCTTCTATTAGGAACATAGCTGGTCTCATGGAAAAGGAAACAGACATGGCAAACTATCAGCTAGCTACTGAAGATTCTGTGCAGATTTGATATATTTCACTTCCCTCATTTTGTTGACTAAAGCAAACTACGTAGCCTCTCCTGAGTTTTAACACAGTGGGGATGTATATAGCCTTGGTGGAAGGAGGTTGCAGATAATTGCACAGCAATGTAATGTACCACCAACAATGTAGTTGAAAGAGGAAGAGAAGAGGAGGAAGGGCAAAAGAAGGAAGAAGAGAACAGAAAGAAAAGGCTATTGCATCTTCCAGTTTAGAAATGGAGATTCTGAATGCAATTGACTTGGAGTAGGGCATTTTATTGAATCAATCAAAGAGGGAAGGCATGTGTCATAAGCATTTCCTGTCATTGCTCTGTGGACCTTTCACACTTACTATTGGAAAGGAATTTTCCAGAAAACACCTGAAAGGAGTTGTTTTCTATTATACAAGATTGGAGAAACTTCTATTAATTGGAGTTTCAGATTTGCAAATTCTGCCTTATATATTAAAGTGTTTGATCTGTAATGCCAAACATTCCTTTAGGAAGGTACGAGTTTTTACTCCTAGGAATATATAATTATTCATTTTCCTAAACCCTTAACCAACACAGCATTATCAATTTTTTTTTTAATTTTGGCCAATTTGATGGGCAAAAGTGCTATTTTGTTTTGATATTCATTCTTGAAGTTATTCATGTGATTGCATACTTTTCACATGGTTATTGGCCATTTATATTTTGTGAATTGCCTATTCATCCATTTATTAATTTAATCAACACATGTATTGAGCTCTTGCTTTGAGGCCAAGTATTGTGTCCATATTTCTTACTCATTTTTCATCTGATACTTTTGTCTTTCCTATAAATATTAGTAAAGTTTTATTGCATTGTGATTTTTTAAGTTGGCTTTTATGGAGGAAGGTGTTTTTGTTTTGCTATTATAAAGTTAAAAATACACATTTGGTCACAAATGTCACTCTTTTCCTTGTGATTTCTGCTTAGAAAGATTTTTCCCACCCAGTGATAAAAAAAAAAATCCACCTATATATTTGGTATTCTAGTTCTTCAGTAGTTTTACTTTTTATACTTGAATCTGTAACCCAGCAAGTATTTCTTCTGGTGGATGGTTTGAGGTAGAAATCTAATATTTATTTTCACATTAGTTACTTTCACATACCATTATACAAATCCAACTTTTCCATCGATTTGAGATGCCTTTAGTGAACTAAGCATACTTGGGACTTTCTTCACTTGTATTACTTCTATTGAATTCTTGTACCAGAATCACACTCACTAAATTATTACATCTTATAATACATTTTGACGTGTAATAGGGTAAATTTTATTTTGGGTGGTCAGGGAAAAGGTTTGTGACCTGAGACACAGAGAAAATTGAACTTCTCCTAAAATTATGCCCCGTAGATCAAAACAGACAAGTATTTTCCTAAAGACGGGGACCATAGTTTTAATTAGATTCTCAAAAGGATCCATGACCTCAAATAACACTAGGTATCACTGATCTAAAGGAAGTGAAAATGTAACAGAATTCAATGTTCTGCACTAAAGAATTAGCCAAATATTAGAATCTTTTTTCAATATTTACAATAAAAGAATCATTATTTGCTTTTTCATAGTGCTCTAAAGAAGCCAGGTTTTGTTCATTTGTATTTGTTTGCTTTTGGGTCTAGTTTATGTGACCCAAGTAACAACAGTTTATAGTCAAGTAAGAAAATGCAAAATTCAGCAACAAACAGAGGAGAATATTTGCTGGATGGCTGATCCAGAGGATCCTGAGAATTTATATAATGTGAGTAGGATACTGTGTCAGCTGGTGGCACCTCCTAGAACAAGGCTTTCTGTTCGACTAATCTGAATTGGCCTCTTCCAGTGCCTCTGTCTCCCCATGATACATTTGTGTATGTTTATTACGTGTTCCTCAGTAGAATCTAAGCCCCAAGCAGGCTGTTTTATCCACCGTTATCCTTTCAGTATTAATCCAGCTTCAGGCACGTAGTAAGAACTCAGTAAATATTTACAGAATGAATATTATATTTTAACACCATCCATGTGGGGTAAAAATACATATAAGGTTCCCCTTTCTCCTCTGCAGACACATATTCAGGCATCAGGCATGTGGGACTTTTGTATTGTTTTGGTTTGTATTGTCTTTGTTTTGTTTAATATTTTAAGATATGTTTGGCAAATCCAGTGCTAATGAAGACTAAGAAGTGACAGTTACTGCCTATGTCATCTGAATAGTTTTTATGAAGAAGACACTGGTAAGTTATTTCCCTGTCCATGGAGCAAAAGGGAATGTGCTTAAGGAGATAAAGTGCTCAACAAATGTTAGTTTGATATTTTCCATGATAAACCTGCCCCAGCACAGAGGATAGCTCAAACAAGGTGCTTAATAAATATCTGTAAGTGATACTGAATGACCATAAAGAACTAAAACAGTGGGATGTCATTTCTCTGTCACTAGAGCTGTTTCAATGAGAAAAGAGGAGCTTGCTATTCACATATCTGACAACTGGGCTCAGTCACAGATCATTTCTCACCATCTGCCTGCATTTCAGTCAAAAGGGGAGCATATGCAAAGCCTTGGAGTCCCACAGACTATTTTTCCTGTATGATGCTTACTCCTTTGTATAGAAGAGCTCACTCAATTATCTGAGAATAATAGATAGCCCCATATAATTTTGGAATGCGGCATATAATTTTGGAATGCGGCACATATTTTGTTAAGAACAACAACCATATCCCATAAGAAGTTCTCAGTAATTAGGAAAAGGAAGCTAGAACTTCTTAGATAGGAAAGGAAATCCAGGATAGGGGTAAAAATTTACCACAGATAGTTAAAACTGATTTATATACTTAATCAACTTGGAGTTGACTATAATAGTAATAAAGGTGAATTTTATACATAATCAAATTTATTTCACTGCAAATTTTAAAGTCATCTTGTTTCCTTCTTTGATTTAATCCTGTCTATTATTCATATTCAATCCTTCATAAATCATCTACAGTTTACTTTGAATTTAATGAGACTAAAAATACATAGTACATTCCTGGCTAAATGGCAACTGTCTGTCCCTTATTACATTTTTTTTTAAAGATTTTATTTATTTATTTGAGAGAGAGAGACTGAGAGACAGAGAGCATGAGAGGGAGGAGGGTCAGAGGGAGAAGCAGACTCCCCGCTGAGCAGAGAGCCCGATGCGGGACTCGATCCCGGGACTCCAGGATCATGACCTGAGCCGAAGGCAGTCGCTTAACCAACTGAGCCACCCAGGCACCCCTCTTATTAAATTTTGAGTGTAGAACTGCCACAAAGCGGAGTGATGACAACGAGACTCTGAGTAGATGTCTGACTACTTGAAGGCATGTTTGCTGCTGAATTAAGAGCAGTTACTTTGGGAAAGCATCTGTGTGTGTATTTGGAGAAGTGAGAGGAGGTGTGGGGAGAGAGGAAACAATGCATGTAAATTAAGATAGATTGATTTCCCCTCCGTCTCACCCTAAGAGAGCATCTGCACCTTATTTCTAGAATCGTACTAGAAATAGTTTACGTAGCTAAATTATGAATTTCAACACCTTTAGTAAATTAAACTCCCAAATTTCCTGACAGATTAAAGTCAATCTGATTTTTTTTTTTAAGATACCAGAACAAGAGATCGTACCTTCTCTCTCAGTAAATCTTTAGTGTATTTTCCATATCTCACCTCAAGGAAATTCCATTTTAGCCAAATTCTTCAGGCTACATTTAAAATGCATCTCAGGTGCTTATGTAAGTGGAAAAGAATAACAGCTATGAACTAACTTTCCTTGTTTTAAATTCGAATATACTTCAAAAGTATGACTTTTAACCTACGTTTTCTTTATTACTGTTTGTATAGCATTGTCAGAATTAGCATCAGACTGAACAGTCCTAATTTTAACTTTTGAGTCTCATTTCCTAAGTCTTTCAATATTTCTAACACTCCCTTCCAAACCTAGCCCAATGTCCACCTCCTCCTTTGGTGAAAATCTTGGATGCATTATAGAAAGAAGTAGGTGATCTGAACAGAATAATGAATGCCAATTATTCCCTTAATAATCTAAAACTTTCTAAGTCTTGATGTCTGGCAGAGGAAGGCCCTGCCTTGTTCTTCTTCCTTAAAATAGTCTTGGCTATTCCTGCCCTTTTGCTCTTTCATCTAAAATTTAAGATCTGCTTGTCGTGGTCCATGAGAAAGGCTTATTGGAACTGCATTGAATTTAGAGGTTTCTTAGGGAAGAATTAACTTCTTAACAATGTCTAGTCTTCTTATTCCTGAACATGGTGCTGTATATGAACAAGGTAGTTACCTTCAATTCATATACAGCTTTATCATACACAAATTGCTGATTTTAGCAAATGCTTTTTCTCTATCCACTGAGGTGAACATCTGGTTTTTCTCCTCATATGTTAGTGAGGCTAATTCCATTAATTTATTTTCTAATGTTAAAGGGAAAAATTTAAATTGCTCAAGATAAGTATTCTTCCAGTTACTAAGATTTCATTTTTAATTTTATCATCTTTGTTCATAAGTGCTATTGTCATTTTCTGATGTTATCCTGATCCGGTTTGGGTAGGAAGATCAAGACTCCTCTAGCACCACTGACTGATTTTGAAAAATATTTTTTGTGTTCTCTAGAACTGCTTTTATAAAATTAGGATTGTCTTTCTTGAATGCTTGGCTTGTTGGCTTATAAAACCATGTAGTATATTTGGGGACAGAACAAAAGGAGGAGGTGCTCATTACATTTCTTTGATGATTATTGGTATATTCATATTTTCCATTTCTTCTTGAATTACTTTTCCAAGGTGCATTTTTTGAAGACTTGAAGACACTGTCTGGGTTGGCTCCTTTATTTCTTTAGCTAGGCTGGTGAGAAAACTTAAAAAAAAAAAATCTAGGCTCCTAACTGACTTTGAAAAACACCTTGTTTTTTTTTTTTTTTTAACCTTCTAGCAGTTTGTATTCTCACCTAACAGTTATGCTGTCTGGACCGTGTTTTCTAAATTTATTGCCTCATGCAACTGAATTACCTAACCTTCCTAAAGCCAAGATAAATTAGAACCATCTCTTTTTCTTGATCTACCTGGGACTTTTATCCTAATATATCAGGTTAGTCTGACAGTATTTATTCTTCATGAAGACTTGCTGGCAGCTATCAGCAAGGTGCTTGCAAGTTTTTTCTTTCAATGACTCTTAAATATGTGTTTACTGTATAGAATTTAAACTCAGATTGCTATAGTTTTGGGAGGTCTTTACTGTGTATGTCATCAAGTGTGCTTTCCAAGACCAAATTTTAGAAACACAGTAATAAAAAATAGACCATAGGATGGAATCTTGAACAGGTTCCTTAAAGAGGCCTGTTGTCCTTAAGAAGACATGTGGAATGTGGGCAGAGAGAAATGCAGACAAAATCCTGAGTGTGTTCCTATCTCCCCAGTCATAAATTAAAATGTACTATAAATTTATGTCACTGGTAAGAAGCACTAATGGATCATTCTGATGATGTTCCAAAACAACTGAAAGAAGACATCAGTTGCCATCAGAAGCAAATAAAAGATTATTATCAAATAGAATGGGAGAAGAGGATCATCTCAGTGGTTTCTTATCCCATCCTAGGCATTCCAGAGGAAAGGAGATACAGCAGCTCCTGCTCTTTTACAGTGGATTGGTATGGTTTTCATAGCGCGTGCACACGCATATGTGTGTGTGTGTGTGCACGTGCATGTGTTCAAAAGTTTCCCAGTTCATAACTACTGTAATCCACCCAATTTTTTTGAAAGAATTAATTCATGGATTGCCACTCATGACCCTGTATCCAAGGGCCAAAACCAGCCCTTTGCCTGTTATTACGAATAAAGTTTTATCAGAACACATACTCACTTGTTTATGCATTTTCTTTAAGATTTTATTTATTATTTATTTATGTATTTATTTGAGAGAGAGAGACTGGGGTGAGGGGCAGAGGGAGAGGAAGAGAGAGAATCTCAAGCAGACTCTCCACTGAGCATGGAGCCCAACACAGGGCTTGATCTCACGACCCTGAGATCATGACTAAGCTGAAACCAAGAGTAGGACACTTAAATGAATGAGCACCCAGGCACCACACTTATGTATTTTCTGTAGCTGGTTTTGCACTACAAATGCAGAGTTGAGTAGTTTCAAATGAGACTGGCCCCCAAAGTCAAAAATATGTACTCTCTCTTTAGAGGAAAAACTTGCCAATCACTGAATTAAATCTTTAGATATCGAGAAAGCCAGAGAACAG
Organism: Neomonachus schauinslandi; assembly: GCF_002201575.2. NCBI lineage: Eukaryota > Metazoa > Chordata > Mammalia > Carnivora > Phocidae > Neomonachus > Neomonachus schauinslandi. The sequence continues at coordinate 116,799,151 of NC_058404.1, read as the reverse complement.
CTTAATTTAGGGCAAGTGATCTTAAACTGGGGTTTATAAATAGGTATCAGGGGCCCATCATCCCAAGAAACAATTTGTGTTATTTATGGTATGTGTGCATTTTTCTGGCTAAGGGGTCCCAAGTCTTTCATCAGATTCTCCAAGTGCTCTTGTGACCCAAAAGGTATTAAGGACTAATGTTTTAGGTGAATATTGCTTATTTGTTCTTTGGAAGGCTTGTGGAATGGGCTAGAAGAGAAAGCAGTTCATAAAACTGGCCCAACACAAGGAGATACCACTTTGCACCTGTTAGGATGACTATCATCAAAATGATAAAAGAGAAGGGATGGCGAGGATTTGGAGAAATTGGAACACCTGTACCCTATTGGTAGGAATGTGAAATGATTCAACCCCTATGGAAAACAGTATGGGGATTCCTCAAAAAATTAAAATAGAGCTACCATATGATCCAACAATCCCACTTCTGGGTATAGACTTGAAGGAAACTAAATCAGTATCTCAGAGAGATGTTTGCACACCCACGTTCATTGTAGCATTATTCACAGCAGCCAAGATGTGTAAACAACCTAGATGTCCATCAGTGGACGAATGGATAAAGCAAATGTGGTATATATGTATACAGGGGAGTACTATTTCCCCTTTAAAATGAAGGAAAACTTGTGATATGTGACTACATGGATGAACCTGAGCATGTTGTGCTAAGTGGAAATTAGCCAATCACAGAAGGACAAATATTGAATGATTCCACATATGTGAATTATCTAAAATAGTCAAACTCACAGAAAAAGAAGAGATGGTGGTGGTTAGGGGCTGGGAGGGGCAAGAGGGAAATGCGGAGTTGCTGTTCAACAGGGATCGAGTTTCGGTTATGCAAGATGAACAAGTTCTAGAGATCTGCTATACAATATGTGCCTCTAGCGAACAGTGCTGTATCATGCACTTAAAAATTTGTTAAAGGGTAGATTTCATAATAAGCATTCTTATCACAAGAAAAAACCTGACCCAGGGTTTTTATTTTTTGAAAGGACGGGAAAGTAAATAATGTTAGCTAAGGGAATTTTGTGTGTGTTTGAAAAAAATTTTATAACTCTCTAGAGTTAACTCTAAGTCATTTATTTCTATTGACTGTGTGCCACATATTGTGTATAATGTCTTAATTTCACAACCTTTCCTGGGGGGTATTCATCTCTTGTTTTACAGATGCATGAACTCAAGCTCTTTGAGGATACATAATTTATTCTAAGCAGCAGCTAGTAATGGTAAAGATGTGAAATGGAGTATGATTCTCAGCACTGTGCATCACACACCCTGCCCACCAAAGATTCATATATTATCAGAATTGTCTATGACATGTAATTAAGGAATTTAATGCCAGTTTCAAATTGAGAAAAATCTTCAATTGTTGCTCTCCTGGGAACCCAAGTGCTTGAGGTCCATTCCCACTGGACACATTACACAGCTCTTCCCCTGGACTCAGATCAAAGAACTCACTGACTTTCCACAGTCTGGGGGAAATTTTTCTCTTGCCTGTGGCCTTCCTCAGAGTCATCCTTTTCTCTCCCCTCCTTGTCCTTTTTACATAGCTTTGCCTTAGCAATGAATACAGACTTGCAAAAAGGATAGTTGTTTCCAAGTTGCTTCTGTTTTAGACACAGAACAGACCCTTATATAAAGAAAAAAAAAATACAGGCTTGCTCATTCTGTGTGTGTGTGTTGTGGGGGGTGAAGAGAACCAAACCACAAATGAATTTGTGAGTACATTATCTTATGATAATCTTATTGGCAGTGAGAAGCCATTCAGTTCTTTGTGGAGTAAAGTGATGGATGGAAGCACTGCTTTCAGAAATGGGAAACTTACACATTTGCTGTAAACTTAGAATCAAGATTTGGCCTTCTCACAACATAATATAGACTACCTAACAAGCAGTGGGATGTGGTGCTTCCAGAGATCTCGCTACTTTGGGCTGGAATAGATGGGCTAAGACATGTAAAACAAAGACAGGTAAAATGGATTAGGTAATGAATATCCAGATTTAGACCCATTGGGGATTTTATCGGGCACCAGGGATTATAAAAGCAAAGGAGGAACCTAAGAGGGAAAGCATATTTTTCACTCTGTTTCAATCAACAGTTTCTTCTAAATCTTCAGAGTACCCAGCTTTTATATCTATGGTGAATGCTGAAATTAGGATGAAACAAAGTTGACTTAGGTTACTTGAAAATAACTGCAAATGCACAAATAGCCAACATTTACCTTAAATTGTAACTTGCAGATAGAATGGAATTGAATAGGCCTTCCTACCACCCATCCCCTCCCTTACACCTTTGGTGACTTTTGCACATGAGAAAAATAAATGAAAATTGGAAAACGTAGGTTTTCCACGAAAAAATCCCTACTGTATTAAATCACCCTTTGAAAACTAGTAACTAGTATATTTCTTTGTGATACTAGTGTCCCAATGCTACCTTTTTCTTTTTTTTTTTTTAAAGATTTTATTTATTTATTTGAGAGAGAGAATGAGATAAAGAGCATGAGAGGGGGGAGGGTCAGAGAGAGAGGCAGACTCCCTGCTGAGCAGGGAGCCCGATGCGGGACTCGATCCCGGGACTCCAGGATCATGACCTGAGCCGAAGGCAGTCGCTTAACCAACTGAGCCACCCAGGCGCCCCCCAATGCTACCTTTTTCAAGTTATTTCCTGGGAAAGGCATTCTGCTTCCTGGATGGACAAATCATTTATATGATGTTCAATCTATCATTCTGGATTAAATTGCCTGTGATCTTTTTATAACACTGTGTTGGAAGAACGTAAGGTCCTGGCAATGACATCTGTGCTCCCTGAAGTGGGTAACTAACATCCCTTCTGGAGCCACATGTGAAACCACACGAACGAACGGCAGCTCGCCCAACACCGGCCATCCGCCTTAGGCAATGACATTGAGCTGCCGCTGTTTGATCACGCCCTATCAAAGCCAATTACTCATCCAGGTTTTCAGCAGCATTAACGATGATGACTCTTTTCTTGCTGAATTTATAAAATGTGTCTTGGCATTTTCAATTACCCAAGTATTCAAGAAGACAAGCTTTTGTGTGAGTGTTGACTGGGGTCCACACCCACGCTGATGATAGAGGTCCCATAACGATACAGCCAACTCCCCATAATAAGGGAATGTTCAGCACATAAGCTGAATCGGTTTTTAATCCTATTATTTTAATCACCAAAGTAAAATTCTGGATTATTCTTACTAAATGAGAGGAGCAATTTCCAGCTGATCCAAAATATCTTTTTTTTTTTTTGTATTAGATTTGGCTCCTTGCTTACAATTTACTACTAATAATATAACTGATTAGAGGAGGCAACTAATAGCATGTTAATTCTTGCAGCTAGAACTTAGTTAAAACATAGAAAATAAAAACTCGTTTGCAACCCAAAACAGGGTTTAGATTTGAAAAAAGTCATGGATCCACAAAGTAAATAGTCTATGTATAAAGAATAGGAGTGCCTGGGTGGCTCAGTCCGTGATGCCTCTATGTCTTGATCTCAGCTCAGGTCTTGATCTCAGGGTGGTTGAGTTGAAGCCCTGTGTTGGACTCCATGCTGGGGTGGAACCCACAAAAAAAAAATGGAGCATAGTTTTAAATGCCTACTATAAATAGTCTTTTTGGAGAGTCTGCCAGTTTAGAGAGTGTGGGGGTTTTCCTTAAATTGACCAACATCCCCTAACCACCTTCCACCCTGCGGGTGCGTGCAAGAAACTGACACTGGGGAAGCATGTGCAGAAAAGTGAAAGGTAGAGCGTAAGGGTACTACTCTCTGCCCTCCGCTTCAGGGAGGGGGTCTCTGATACTCCTGTGCCTTAACAACTACAGCTCCTTCCCCGGGGCCTTTGCTCTACCTCATTGCTTCAGTCTGGGCTTTGGTTTCCCCCTCTTGTCCCTTTACACACAAAACTGTCTACCTGCTTCCCACTCTTTCCCCTCTCTTAGAATCTCGCATTCCTTCTTTATTCCCTTCACCCGGCCTATACCTGCTGTGATTCCTGCAGTCAAGTCTCTTCGTTTGAATCACCTGCGGGAACCCTCAGTGATAGAGAGACTAGAAATGAATAGAGACGGACCAAAAGAATGGTATCTTTTTATTTTTCATTGACTATATTGGAATGTAGGTGTTGACAGAGGGAAAACTTGTGATAAAGGGTCTGATTTACAAATTTTAACAATTAAGGGTTAGCTATTTAAAGCCCTTTTGTTAACATTTATCCTCATGGTCTCCTAGAGTTACACTGCCCAGACATAGATCAAATGGTCTGTGTTTATAATCCGATGGCATGGAAGCAGGGATTCTTTCATTTATTTTGTTTTGGTAAATTATCAGTCTGGCATTATTTAAAGGAAAATGGAGTTGTATAACCCTAGCAAGCGTAGAATGTCTGTTTGTAAATCTCAGCATTCATAGGTCATAAAGTCAAACACTTGAAGTTTCAAACTGTTATACACTAAAGTAGGTGAGGTTTAAAAATTCCTCAGAGAGCAAATCAAAGTAAATAAAAGAATTCAAAATAAATAACTCACGTATTTGCATAAGCAATCTGAACTTGAACTCTCAACCTTTCAACTCAAATATTATTTTCTTTTCACTTATGAGAATGTCTATAGTTAATGTATCAAGCATCTATGTTAATTTGTTATATCCTCACCCAATATCAGCATACTGGTAACATCTGTTAAGTGTGTGTTTTCTTCTTGTTAACATTGACATTTCAATCTATGTTCATATATTATAGATATATATACACACACACGTGTGTTTTAGAGAAGCTATTTAAAAGCTATTCCATTGGTGAAAAATGGAAATATTTCTCAGAATATAAAGTTAAGTCCATCCCAAATAAAATTAAATGGTCCCTCAGAAATGTCTCTTCTTTTCTTCTTTGCATTTGGGCTCAAACATTGCTTCTCTAAACAGTCTAATTATCAGAATTACTTGGAGAGCATTTTTTAAATTTCTTTTTAAAGATTTTATTTATTTATTTGACAGAGAGAGACACAGCGAGGGAGGGAACACAAGCAGGGGGAGTGGGAGAGGGAGAAGCAGGCTCCCCACTGAGCAGGGAGCACGATGTGGGGCTCGATCCCTGGACCCTGGGATCATGACCTGAGCTGAAGGCAGACGCCTAATGACTGAGCCACCCAGGCGCCCCAGAGAGCATTTTTTTTTAAAGATTTTATTTATTTATTTGACAGAGCGAGAGAGAGCACAAGTAGGGGGAGCGGCAGGCAGAGGCAGAGGGAGAAGCAGGCTCCCCACTGAGCAGGGGGAGCCCAGTGTGGAACTCGATCCCAGGACCCCGGGACAATGACCTGAGCCAAAGGCAGACGCTTAACCGACTGAGCCACCCAGGCGCCCTGAAGAGCATTTTTAAAACACAGATTAATGGGTTGAATCCCAGTTTCTGTAGCAACTGGGGCACGATGGTAATATTGCATTTGTCATTGTAACTAGACCTAGACTGTAACAAAACCTAGAATGTAACACAAGCCTTCCATCATCATTTGTGGAATGAATGAACCAGAATATCTGAAAGGAGGGTGTAGGAATCTGTATTTTTAGAACTGCCTCCAGGTGATTCTGATGACCAATCACTTCCAGAAACCCAGATTTTTAACTTAGAATTCCAGACCTGAAGGAGGTCTTAGTCATCATCTAATTTAACTCGCTTTGTTTTGGAAATAGAAGAACATGAAGTCTGAGAGATCATATAATTTGTCATATATAATCATAATGTTTTCATACTTAGCCACACATTTTAGGAAAAATGATGAGACAAGAGAAAATGGGACTTAACGATAGCTTTTACCTTAAAGACCAGCCATTTTGCAATTTGACCTTAAGGACTATGAGAGGTCAGCTTCTATGGGCTGAAGGGCCATCTGAAGCTGGACTTTCTATGGTGCAAGCCTACCTTAGATCCTTGGTCAGGATGCTATGTCAGGGATAATTCAGGAGATCTCCCTGCTCTGCTCCCTCTCTCTAGGCTTTCAACAAGTTATGTCAAATACTTGCAGTATCTATATTGGCCTCCTCCATAAGAATTTCTCAAATAACTCTCATACTCTCCATGCATCATGAATTAGGCAAATAGTGCTGAAATCATTCTTCCTTCCAAAAAAATCTGTCAATAATGTAAAATATACTTGCTAACATGATATTTTGTGCAAATACACAAAAAATGTTTAATACCACCTTCTTACTTCTGCCTGCATACTAACAAGATCAGAAAATATTTGTGGCTAGATAGTCATCAGAAAGTCAACATTTAGTCACCTAAATAACAAAATTATTTCACTGTATTTAAATGGAATTCACTGCTAACTACAGTAACTCTTATCTCTCTTTAAAGGAGCTATGCAGCTAATATCTTTAGGAGTATTCAATATCCCAAAATAAAAGTGCTGGCATAATTTTTTAAGATACTGGAAAAGTAAAATGTAGTATCTGCTAGAAAATGATCCTCATTCTTTTTCTAAAAAGTTGTATATTGTCTCAAAGACTATAAGTAATAATGGTAAAGTAATAATAGTAATCAGCATTGATAAAGGCACTTACTATGTATTAGTTATGTTAAGTACCATGCATAGAGTACTTCATTTATCTAAAAAAAATGTAAGATACTTAAGGAAGTATAATGTGTGAATATTTGTGTGTATATGCGCATATACATATATATGAGCATATATATATATATATATATAGCATATCTACTTAAAAAAAAAAAGTATTTACTTAGGGGCACCTGGGTGGCTCAGTCAGTTAAGCATCTGCCTTCCACACAGGTCATGATCCCAGGACCGTGGGATCGAGCCTCACATTGGGTTCCCTGTTCAACGGGGAGCCTGCTTCTCCCTCTCCCCTCTGCTTGTGCTCTCTCTCTCTCGCTATCCCTCTATTAAATAAATAAACAAACAAACAAACAAAATCTTAAAAAAATACTTAAACATATACAGAAAATTTCTGGGGCAGATATTAAGACATGGTTAACCATATTCATTTTGGTGATTGCAAGTGGTAGCCTACCCAGTATCCATTCCCCATTCCCCTTCTTTCTTGCCAACAGAAAGCTAATTTTGCTCAGGCAGCCTTGTGCCTGGCCCCAGGGAGTGAGTCCTGATTGACCTAAACCAGCCACGGCAATCTCATTTTCTTTTACTTCTGGTGGCCTAGGATAGGAGAGTGAGTGACTCAGTTCTTGCCTGGGAAATGAGAGGTAAGTGCAAGTCTACTTAGGACTTCTGGAAGAATTTTCCTCCTCAGATAACAAGGATGTGCATGAGGAGAAAGCTCTTTCTGCTTGTACCCCTTTCCTTCCTGCTTAAGAGCCTTTCTTTTGAAAAGGTACTGCCTAGAGCTGTTTTAGCAACCCAGTGACAATGAGGTGTGATATAGTAAATGAAGGGTAGCTCCTTGACTGTGTCACGAATTACAGAGCCAATCCTGAGATGCCTATTTCTGAACTTCATGTAATTTAGCCAGGATTAGTAGAGGTTTTTGCAGCCAAAGCATCCATGATGTATTTACTGATAGAATTACTTCTAGGGAGTGGAATTGAAGGTACAGGAAGGGAAAACAGAGGCTTACTGTTAATTGCATATCTTGTGCTGCTTTAATTTGTTTTACCATGTGTGGGCAATACTTCCATTTTATTTTATTTTCTGTAATGACTTATTTATTTATTTGAGAGAGAGAGCAGGGGGGAGGAGCAGAGGGAGAGGGAGAGCGAGAATCTCAAGCGGACTCCCTGCTGAACACTAAGCCCAGCATGGGTCTCGATCCCAGGACACTGGGATCATGACCTGACCTGAAATCAAGAGTTGGCTGCTTAACTGACTGAGCCACCCAGGCAATAATTTTACAACTATAAAGCAACTAATTAAATATTTTTCATTTCTGGGCGCCTGGGTGGCTCAGTCGGTTGAGCGACTGCCTTCGGCTCAGGTCATGATCCTGGAGTCCCTGGATCGAGTCCCGCGTCGGGCTCCCTGCTCGGCGGGGAGTCTGCTTCTCCCTCTGACCCTCCCCCCTCTCATGTGCTCTCTCTCTCATTCTGTCTCTCAAATAAATAAATAAAATCTTTAAAAATGAATAAATAAATAAATAAATATTTTTCATTTGCATTTCTGAACAACTGGTACATTAATCTAGGGAAAACTGAGTGTCATAATGTTCCAAATAGCACCTTTACTCCTTAGCCCACAATTTATACTCAGGCACTCTCTGAACCAATATTATGCATATATACCCGCACTTGGAATATTTGAGCTAATCTGAATTTTACCATCAAATCTTTCTTCTTTCCAAACGATTTGTAAGCATATGTATGTCTCCCAAACCATGCAGTGTAAGAGGAGTCTCACTAGCGTGAGTTTGTAGGGGAGACGTTTAGTGTGCCTATGGTGATTTACCTCAGGCCCCATGGTTTCTTTCGGGAGGTAAGAGTGTGAATGATGAGTGGCATCCACTAGCTGGGGCCAATACGAGCCAGTAGATATTTTTACCAGGTAGATAGACACGTTGACCTGGATGAGGAAGAAGGGCTGAAGCATCAGGAAATGTCAGCTAACATGCTCACCAGAGTTTCTCCAAGAAAGGACCTTTGTCTTTGTACAACCTAATTGATGTTCATATCAATTTAACAACTATTGGTCTATGAGAAAGGTTATAATCCCCATTTGGAATGTGCTTGTGCAGGATTTCTGGGGACTGGATTTTCCAGGGAATCCATTACTTCCTTCCCATTTCTCCTCAAGGCTCTTATGTCTCAGGCTTCTTGTGTTAGCAAAGTGAGCTTACAGGAATTAAACAGAAGTTGGCACTTGACCACTACTGCATGGAGAAATGACAAACTATCACAAAAAGCTGACATCCCTGACCTCATCAGCAATATTTACATTAGGTGGATACAGGGTGAAGACTCAGGATCAAGAGAAATGGAACAAAGTCTTAATATTGCCACTACTATGAACCTTCCTATGTAACAGTCCTTCAATTCAGATCGCATTTACTTCATGTATTTATAATGCCAAGACCTGTTGAATTTTTCTCAAAGTTCTTGAAAACCTCACTTCTTTGTCAGTTCCTTGTACTCTCATAACTACAATATCTTCCTTTCCAGATCTTTACTTCTCCAGGGCATGTATATAGAGCTGTTACATTAATCTTTCTTGAAGACCTTTGTCATCATATTACTTTCTATTTAAGATTTACTGAGAAATAGAAATAAACATTTGAACAAATGGAGAGATCCAAAAATCAATCATTTGGTGACAAATGATGGGATCTCCATTTTTTTTCCATGAGATATTCCTTCTCTCACTTTTTTTGTCCCACTTGTACACATTGACTTCTGGGATATAGATAGAATAACCATGAATCCATTTACAACATTTGCTTTATTAATTCATTTAGATACCCTCATGACTTAACATCACAAATACAAAATTATAGATTAACTTAAAATATTTTTTCAACATGGAAGGCAAAAAATTGTTTGTACTCCACACAGCTTCTACATCAGTGTCTGTGTCATCTCTACTTTTTGTCATCTAACAAAAGCAGACATGCACTTGCTCTCCCTCAGGGGGACTCACTTAAGAGGAGGAGGAGTACTGAGGATCTTAGAGCTAGGCTCTGACAGGCAATCAGGAAGAAGAATCTGAGTCCCTAGCGAGAGACACTCTGTAGGCAGTGCTCTGAGTAAAGCATCTTCTGGCACCAGCCCCGGGGTCTAATATATTATTTCAATTGTCACGTCTGTTTCATTTTGGTTGAGAGGCCATAACAATGTCCTCATTCTAACTAGTTCCATCCCTGACTCTTTAACTTCTAGAAGATGCTGTGACATTTTCTATTTCTCTTAGCCCTTAGTCTTTACCCGCTTGGCTAAGGGTAAATGACTATGAGGTCTTTTCCTAGTAAGAACATCTCCAGAATCCCAAAATATAAAACAATATTCCTTTAACTGTAACTTTAACACCATCAACCTTAGAACACTCAGAAGTAGAATAGCTTTTATGTCGCTATTTTCATGTAATCACACCACAGTGTCTGTGGGTCTACTTTAGCTGTAATTCAAACCTAATGAGAGTTTCCTGCACTAGGCTCTCGAGCCAATATATTATCAGCTACTTTCTTCTCTTTTATAGGGGAAAGTAGGGTTGTCATAAGGTCACAGAGTGTAATTTTGTAGCGATGAGGTAAGATAATCACTTTCCTACCACCCCAGCATGCTGCCACATGGACAAACCCTCAAAATGGAATTTTTAAACCGGACTGTGCTATAACTAATTCAAACATACATTTCTCCTGCCCTAACAGTACATGCTGTGAATCTGTACTCTTGTGAAACCATCAAGTCCAGGGATGCAACAGACAGAACACGGTTTTGGAATCAGACATCCCTGAATTAGAAACCAGACTCCGCCACTTACTAGCTGTGGGACCTTCGGTGAGGTACTTAACCTCTCTAGATCTCAGGTTCCTTATCTGAAAACCAGGAATAATACTGACCTACCAGAGCTGTTGTTTTTCCTGGAAAAGCAACTGAAAAATTCTCCTTAGTCGTCCATCTTCTTTTACCTCTCTGCAAATAAAGGCCAAGGATTAAACGTCTGCCAAGTGTTAATGTCCAATCAATTACAGATGCATTTTCTTTCCCCTCTGGGAAAATACTAAAAACTATAGTTCAATTTAAAATAAGAGTTATTAAAGTGTTAGAACCATAGAAAAGATTGAACTTTTTTTTTTTAGCTTTAGGCTGAAAATCATAACCATCAGTTATACACACAAGTTTAATACTAAAAGATTCAAACTTAAAGCAATGCAGTGACCTAGTAACACAGAAACTGGATTTCAAAAGAAAAATAATCAATAGTACATGCTTCAAGCAGAATACAAAATCAAAACAATAGACAAAAATTAAGTTTTCATTTTTAATTATATCTGAAAAATTGAAAAAAAATCAAAATTTCAAAACCCTACAAAAATTTTTGCAACTGTAGTGTCAAACAAATGATTATTTTGCTTGAATGAAATAAACAATCATTTATGTTAAAAACTGAGGTAAACATTTTAATATTTAAAAGGTTGCATATCCTACATTTTCATTGAAAAATTAACTATTAAGAATAATTCAGTATTTTATAAAAATGAGAATATTGTGCCATTAAACTATTCCACTGCTGGAAATAAATTCTCATGCTGAAAAGATGGCCTTGCAAAGTTGAAAGTCAAACCAGTTGATTACATCCCTTGAGGTTCCTGATGTCTGGCCCCCAAGTCTGGGTGGGGCTAGGCTTTGACTCTGAGCTTTGATCTTGTTTGGAGAGATGGTGGCAACAGAAGCCAATTCTCCAGGACTATCTTGATCTGGGCCCTGCTCTGAGTTAGAAGCTAACTCCAACCTGGTTAGGTGAAGGGGTCCGAGGACAACTGAAAATGGTACTCTTTGCTGACTTTCCTGAAATTTTCCCCATTGTCTCAGTCAAGCTGTAGCACAACAAAGAGGAAGTTTGCTTTCAAATTGTGTACTGATAATTATTTATTGTCTGCACCTGAATTGAGTATCTCTGCCTGATGTATCACTTTATGTTGATCTTAAGATATACAACTTCATTGGTGTTTGCCCTAAAAATTAGTTAATGTTCAAATATGTCACTAAATTTCTATTTCAATTTTAGAATTTCATTTCATGGGTGAAGAGTGAGCTTAAAACTCATTCAGTGGAGTATAATTTACATATATATTAAATGTCCATTCTTCCCTCCTAATGGCTTTTTCCCAAAATTTGTCCCAATACTTGGACTAATTCTTGGAAATTATTTCAGACACTGTGAAGATTCCAGGACACTGCAGCACTGGATCTAGATCACAGAGATTAGAGACACCTTTTGAGATTTCTTTCCCAGTCTCTTCTTTAAGAAAAACCCTCTCCCTCGCCCAACTGGAGCACCAGTTGTGAGCCTCTCTTCCCATGTTTGTACCAAATAAACCCAACCCTCCCAGAAAAAAGGTGATACCTGACTCATGAACCACACCAGTTTGATGATTTTTCTCTTGACAATGTGAACTGAGACACAGGCTGAGAATCAGGTAGCGGCGGTCCCTGGAGCTGCACGTCCTATCGAATGAGAGACTATGGCGGCGACTGAGGGCCAAGCCATGCACGTGAGGCACTCACATGGGGCGGGGCTGGACAGGCCTGGGAAACCCGAAAGTGTGGGCGAGAGAAGAAAAGCTGCATGGCTCCCGAAGACTTCCCAGTGTCCAAGTCTAACTCCCCTTGGGGCTCGGCTGTCTCTCTTCCTCTGAATTCCATGAGGAGCTGCCGTATAATAAAGCCTCTCTTCTTTGAAGTCGCCAGAGTGGGTTTCTGTTCCCTGCAACCAAATGAGCCCTAAGGCAGAATGAGGAATTTCTTGTAGGAATTCTACATGTCTCACTCCATTCAGGGCAAGGGAGTATTTGATAATGACATCTTCTTTGAAATACTTCCTCCCAAGATTTGTGGATTCATTCTTCTGAGACTACCAACTTTCAAACTTGATGTTAGTTACACTACTGGATCAGATATACAGGGCCTTAGAGCAAGTCAGACCATCATATTTTGTCTTTCAATTCATTTGTAGAGACTGAGTTATAAAATTTATGACTCACTTTCCTTTTGCCCTATTCTTTTCAATGTGAAGGTGCTTCATCTTCCTTGATAAAAAGAAAGGTAGCAGCTGAATAGCTTTGCCTTCTTCCTGACATCTATTAATGTTTGTCTTCCCCAAGCAGTAGGTCTAGTCTTTCCTCCCTGATTTTCTCCTTTTAAACATTGCTAAACCAGCTCTGGGTGGTTTTAGCATTTTTGTCAAGCTTCAACTTATTTGGGACCCAGCAAAAAAAATTTCTGATATGAAGTCAGTTCATTTACTCTTTAACCTAAGGGATAAGGTAAAAGTAAAATGAAGTTGGGAAGATATAAAAAATAGGAGAATAAAAAATATGTAATAAAAATTGTTGTGGTAAATAGATGAGTTAAGAGTTCACTCTGTGGGGGCGCCTGGGTGGCTCAGTCGTTAAGCGTCTACCTTCGGCTCAGGTCATGATTCCAGGTCCTGGGATCGAGCCCCGCATCGGGCTCCCCGCTCCGCGGGAAACCTGCTTCTCCCTCTCCCACTCCCACAGCTTGTGTTCCCTCTCTCGCTGTCTCTCTCTCTCTGTCAAATAAATAAATAAAATCTTTAAAAAAAAAAAAAGAGTTCACTCTGTGGGGGCACCGATGGCTCGGATAAGTGGCTGACTCTTGATTTTGGCTCAGGACATGATCTCGGGGTCCTACGATCTAGCCCCACCTTGGGCTCCGTGCTCAGCGTGGAGTTTGCTCGAGATTCTCTCTCTCCCTTTCCCTCTGCCCTTCCTCCTGCTCATGCACTCTCTCTCTCAAATAAATAAATAAAATCTTAAAGAACAAAAAGAATTCACTCTGTGGGGAAAATGCACATGACTGCGTAGATTCTGAAGAATGTCCTTTATCCAAGTGGATAGCTCGAAATGTCCTATGTCATCATTTGCCTTTTCTTGGCATCTTTTACAAATATGGTCTTTCAAGAACAAAGAGTGTGCTGTCTTGACAATAATAATTAGGAGGCTTCCAACCTTGTCCTGGTGGACACAGATCATTCTCTCTCCCTCTGCTGCTCTTGTTAATGAACAATAGTATAGCAAGAGCAATAAGCGTGATTAAAAACACACTCTGAAGCCAGACTGTCTAGTTTTAGATTCCAGCTCTGCTACTTAATAGCTGTATGACCTTGCAAGGTACTTAACATCTCTCTGCCTCAGTGTTTCAATATGTAAAGTGGGATAATACTAGCAGCTACTTAGTATTAGGTAGAAGGATGTGAGAAGTAAATGAGTCCCGGTATAATGTATCTGCTCAATAAAGGCAGCTGTTATTGCTAGGCTTGTGTTGTTATTAGTGTTATTTGAGCAAGTCACTGGCTCTAAGGCATTTAAGGCTAGGCAGTGAGAGGGATAACAGAAAGTTGAGCCATGATCTTCCTATGGGGGAGTTTACTGTTACCACTGGTGACATAAGCCAGGGAGTTAGGAGGAAGGACCATGAAGTCAGGCTTTACTTCTTACTAGCCTCATGACTTTAGCAAAATTACTTAACTTGTCCAAGCTTTGGTTTGCTCATCTAAAATTGGGTCTAATAATAGGGCTTACACATCATAAGTGCTCAAAGTTTCTTACATATATAATGCATAGCAGGCTTTAAGTACCAAATGACTATGTCCTGTCATCAAGTAAATGCTCTAAGGATTTTGCAAATGATGAATGCTGCCTCTATTTCCCCAAAGTAACTGACAATAAACAGAAACACAGAGTAAAGCAAATCCAAGGCCACTTGCTTATGTTCCACACAGGCTCTCACACAAAGCTGTTCTCTGAAAGCACACCTAGGAAAGGAAATAGCCAATAAATTTATGTCTTTTTTTTTCCCTTTGCCTGCTTTAAGATTTTTGCCTTTGGTTTTTCCAGTATTGCCTGGTTATGCTTTTCTTTATATGTACCCTGCTTGGGGTTTATGATGTTTTTTAAATCTGTGGCTTGATACTTTTCAACAATTTTGGAAAATTCTCAGCCATTATCTGTTCATACGTTTATTCCATCCCATTCTCTCTGTCCTGATCTCTCTCTTCTTCTAGGATTACAATTACATATATATTCAACGTTTTCACCTATCCCATACATCTCTTACTCTTTTGTGTGTTTTTCATCCTTTTGCTGATCTGTGATTCAATCTAAGTATTTTCTCCTGACTTACCTGATTCTTTTTCAGCTGTACCAAATCTGTTATTAAACCCATTCATTCAATTCTTAACATCAGTTATTGTGTTTTCAGAATTCCAGAAATTCCTAGAATTTCTTTATTTTTATTTTTAACTTATTTTTATTTTTTTTAAAGATTTTATTTATTTGGGAGAGAGAAAGAGAGAAAGAGCGCAGCCAGGGGAAGGGGCAGGAGAGAGAGAAGCAAACTCTGCTGAGCAGGGAGCCCGACATGGGGTTCAATCCCAGGACCCTGGGATCATGACCTGAGCTGAAGGCAGACACTTAACTGACTGAGCCACCCAGGTGCCCCTATTTTTTTAATTGTATTTTCATTTCCTCTTCTCTGCCAAAATTCTCAATTCTCAATCTCATTTTTTAATTTCTTAAATGTATTCATCATGATTTTTAAAAATTCTACTGAATAACAACAAAATCTCTATGTTCCCTATGAGTCTTTCTATTGTCCTCTGTTTTTCTTTCTGCCTCACGTGCTTGATACTTTTTAATTGATTGCCAGACTTTGATATAAAACATTCAGTGATAATTTGTGGCCATAGGTGATGTTATCTTCCTCCAGAGAGGGTTTGTTTTGCCTCTGGCAAGCAGCTGGGCTGCAACAGTAGCAGACTTAGATCATCTAATCTTTGAGAGCGCCAATCTGTATCCACTGTCCTCGTCTTCCTGGGGTATACCCCTTCAGGATTCCAGCTAAACACCCAGGCAGTTTACCAGGTCCCATCCCTCTTGGCAAGCTCTGAACTCTAATTTCTCTTCCCCCCTGACCATGTACCCATTGAAAGTCTGCTCAGTATCCCACCTTCAGCTTCTACTTTTAGAACTGGTAGTCACCTGAAGAAGAGCAGTGTAAGTTCAGGCTCATTTCTTTGGGCTTCCCTGTGTTCCCATATCCAGACCCCATGAACCCAGTTCCTAACCACCTAGATAGCTTTTCTAGTTCTCAAAGAGAGGGTTGGTTCAAAACATCCTAGTCCACCATTGCTAGAAGCAAAACTCTTGCCTATGTTTTTATTATATATCTGATGACTTGACTCTTCAGATTTCAAACAGTGGGCAGATTTCTTAGAAAACAAGTGCTAGAGTTCCAAACAGCTTGCCAAACAAACCTTAATGGAGAAAATGCGTTTCAAAGACATGGGTGGGTCAATGGGAAAAATTGGAAACCTCCTTAAGGAGATCCAAATCTTTGCCAAAGATGGTAAATCCAATGATTATTATATATGTTATTTTATGTTATAAATCATATCATCAATACCTTGAGGAATGTTCTGTGGGATCCCCTTCAGTTTCCAGGATGTTACTCAAATCTTTGGGAGCCATTATTCCTGACCTTCTAGGTTTTAATGTCCTTTCTTCTAGCTCATAATCCCCAGGGTTACTTTTGATGAGTAAAAGAAGATTGATTCACTACCATAAATATGGCAACTTCCTGGTGACAAGAACCTGTCTTATGTGCTACTGCTGTTGTTTTTAGGAAAACAAAACCAAACTAAATGACCACAAGGGATGAAGCTGGCAAAGTTGGATAGGACTTAGATGTAACACAGGACAATACACATAAGAGTTGTGCAACAGATAACCTGTTAAATTATTTAGCGGACAAAATCAGTCTCTCTTCTTGTCTAAAAAGAAATTTGAGCTGATCACACCAAGGGCTGACATGAGCTGAGAGGACATCTCCTGCCTGGCAGGGAGCCTTCGGCACAACTCCTAGAAACCGAACCTGGATATCAAGTCCAGTCAGAGCTTTCTTTTCCTTCGTCTGAGTTGATATGTATCACTTTCATCTTTATTCCATTAAAAATAACAAACTCTTTATGTCTCTAGTCCAGGTGAATCCCTCCCTATCTGGAGGCTTAAATTGGCTATTCTGTTGGCAGAATTCATACCTGTTGTTGAAAGACAGGAGCCTCTGCTTCCGGCCTCTATCGCAGTAAGAGACAGGAAATCCCTGTGGCAAAAAAAAAAAAAAGAGACGTGCTTGTAAGAATGCAGAAATGGTCCAGCATTCCTTTCTATGCAGATACTGTGGAAAGAGAGAGAGGTGCAGACACTCCATAGCTTTATATTCAGATACGCCAGAGCATGGAGTGTGATCCGGTTCATCAATGTTGGGTTATGCATCCTACGTTAGACTTACTTTTCTTAACAACTACCATTACTTGAATGTTTTCTCTGTTCCAAGCATTGTAATGGTGGCATTATATTTTAACTCTTTATATTTTCACAGTAACTGCAAGACACATGTTGGTTGTTTTATATCCTTTATGACAAAGTCAGTCAAGTATGGCCATAAGAAGATACAGAAGAGAGGCTCAGGCAAAAACAAAAGTTTACTTGAGACACAGTCCTAGAGACAGGAGGATGCAATGTGGGGCCACATGGAAAGCACCGGGGAAGTCAGGAGGCAGAAGACGGGAGTAGGAAGGAACACTTAGGCCAAGGCCTTTATTGGGGTTTCTGTGGGAAAGGCAAGGAAGGACAGGGTAATGAGTTTAGGATTAACTAGTCTGAATAATTTTGGTGGGTTTTGGTCTATAGGGCTGGTCCCTAGTTGCCTGGCACCTGGTCCTGGGATAAGGCAGAATAATATTACTTCTGGGATGCACAGGGCAGACAGCAGAGGTGTGCTTCTGGATCTGTTAGTTTTCATATCAAAGCTATGCTCCAGGCCGGGGCCCTTTGGCTATCTCTAAGAATTAGCCAGGAGAAGGGTAGTTTCTTTCCAGCCAGAATGGCTTCCCATGATGTCAAAACAATATAATATACAGAAAATTATGTATACACAATACATTAGTATTCCTGTATAATAAAAGGAAACTGACGTTCAGGGAGTTTCAGTCAGAGCTCACCTGGTATTTGTCAGAGTGGAATTAAATCTGAAGTCTGACCCTAAGAGCTATCCTGCATTAATTTTTCCTTAAAATTTTTCCAAATCATACTCTATTCCTAGACATGCATTTAGAAAAATGAGATAATACTTCTAAAATGTTTTGATTTCTTTGGTGGATTATTTTGCAGATTAATTGTAGTTAATATGCACATTTACCAGAGTTGGAAACACTCTGTAATTAAAAACATTCATCTACCAGTATTGTCCAACTACTTGATTTCAATGAATTTTACATTTCAGCTTATTAGCACTGGGGAGTAAGGCCTTGCTCATTCAATAAACTATATAGCTTGAGACGTATATAGTATGATATTTTGTTTTTTCCACCTGGAACAGAACAAGTAAAAAGTTACCCATAAGGAGCTTTCCAACAACGAGTGGTGAGGTCTTGGAACTTCATTTTGCATCTCCATTTAGGAAAAAAAAAAAAAAACTATTTATGGGAGACAGATTTTATTGTTTGAACAGAGGGGGCCAAAGTGAATATAAAGAATGTGAACTACCTATATATAGGGAAGACCATACAATTAGAAATCTAAAGATTTTCTGGAGAACATGACTCAGTGTCAGAAGCAGAAAAAAAAACTTATGGGAAATACTAAAACAAAAAACAAATAACTAAGCTATAGCTTTTCGATCAAACCTAAATGTTAATAGTTGGGAGACTATATTTTTATCTTTTTATTTATTAAATTTATTTTAGTCCTGCTTTTTTCCAAACTGGACTTGGAGAAAAGCCTCAAGAAATGACAGCATAAAATAAGGGTAATAAAAGAAAACTCCGTTTCTTCCTACTTAAAACACTTCTGATATACCAAATGTGTGGGTTTTCTATATCAAGTAATTCTCCAATTCTCTGTGCACACCAGCTGGGCGTCCTACGATTTAATTCATTATGACACCAACTGCCCAGAATTAGAGTAAACTGGACAGGGTAAGGGCTCTGTCCCAAGATTGCTTCCCTTCAGACACCAGCCACAAGTCGCAGGCTGTCACTGGTACCTGTGACTGACCAGCTGTAAGACAGGGGCTCCCATAACTCTCTCCTCAGGTTCAAGATTTTGCTAGAATGGCTCACAGAACTCAGGGAAACATTCTTACTATTTATTATGAGGAAAGACCAAATGAAAGGAATGCGAAGGGCAGCATGTGGGAAGGGGCACCCTCTCCAGGCTGCTATCTTCCTGGCACGTGGATGCACTCAACAACCAGGAATCTCTCCCGATCCAGTCCTTTAGGGATTTTGTGGAGGCTTCCTTACGTGGACATGATTGATCAAATGGATCACTGGTGAGTGTTCTCAATCTCCTACCCTCGTCCCTTCCTCCGATGTCTAGGATCGGGGCTGAAAATTTCTAGGGCACAAGAGTCACCTCTTAAACTCAGATATGGTTGAAAGAGGCTTTTTATGAATAACAGAAGATGCTCCTCTCACCCTTGTCATTCAGGAAAGGGCAAGGGTTTTTAGGAGCTCTGTGCCAGAAACCAGGGCCAAGACCAAATATCTTATTTCTTATTCTCTCATAACATCTCAGATAATAAAACGGAAAATGAGGGCCCATGAAAGCTGGAAAAGAGTACACATGCTAACCCATCCAAAGAGTTAAAGTGACTCTTAGGGCAGAATTTTATTTTTTTATTATTATTTTTATTGTTATGTTAATCCCCATACATCATTAGTTTTAGATGTAGTGTTCCATGATTCATTGTTTGTGCATAACACCCAGTGCTCCATGCAG
Source organism: Neomonachus schauinslandi (assembly GCF_002201575.2). NCBI lineage: Eukaryota > Metazoa > Chordata > Mammalia > Carnivora > Phocidae > Neomonachus > Neomonachus schauinslandi. The sequence continues at coordinate 116,779,624 of NC_058404.1, read as the reverse complement.
AACGTGCCCTCCTCAATACCCATCACCAGGCTAACCCATCCTCCCACCCCCCTCCCCTCTAGAACCCTCAGTTTGTTTCTCAGAGTCCATCATCTCTCATGGTTCTTCTCCCCCTCTGATTTCCCCCCCTTCATTCTTCTCCTCCTGCTATCTTCTTCTTCTTCTTTTTTTTCTTAACATATATTGCATTGTTTCAGAGGTACAGATCTGAGATTCAACAGTCTTGCACAATTCACAGCGCTTACTAGAGCACATACCCTCCCCAGTGTCTATCACCCAGTCACCCCATCCCTC
>NC_058404.1:116777942-116779230 GCF_002201575.2 Neomonachus schauinslandi | reverse complement strand
CCCACCCCCCACTCCAGCAACCCTCAGTTTGTTTCCTGCGATTAAGAATTCCTCATATCAGTGAGGCCATAGGATACATGTCTTTCTCTGTTTGACTTATTTCGCTCAGCATAATACCCTCCAGTTCCATCCACGTCATTGCAAATGGCAAGATCTCATTCCTTTTGATGGCTGCATAATATTCCATTGTATATATATACCACTTCTTCTTTATCCATTCTTCTGTTGATGGACATCTTGGCTCTTTCCACAGTTTGGCTATTGTGGACATTGCTGCTATAAACATCGGGGTGCACGTACCCTTTCGGATCCCTACTTTTGTATCTTTGGGGTAAATACCCAGTAGTGCAATTGCTGGATCATATGGTAGCTCTATTTTCAACTGTTTGAGGAACCTCCATACTGTTTTCCAGAGAGGCTGCACCAGCTTGCATTCCCACCAACAGTGTAGGAGGGTTCCCCTTTCTCCGCATCCCCGCCAACATCTGTCATTTCCTGACTTGTTAATTTTAGCCATTCTGACTGGTGTGAGGTGGTATCTCATTGAGGTTTTGATTTGGAGTTCCCTGATGCCGAGAGATATTGAGCTCTTTTTCATGTGTCTGTTGGCCATTTGGATGTCTTCTTTGGAAAAATGTCTGTTCATGTCTTCTGCCCATTTCTTGATTGGATTCTTTGTTCTTTGCGTGTTGAGTTTGATAAGTTCTTTATAGATTTTGGATACTAGCCCTTTATCTGATATGTCATTTGCAAATATCTTCTCCCATTCTGTCGGTTGTCTTTTGGTTTTGTTGACTGTTTCCTTTGCTTTGCAAAAGCTTTTTATCTTGATGAAGTTCCAATAGTTCATTTTTGCCCTTGCTTCCCTTGCCTTTGGCGATGTTTCTAGGAAGAAGTTGCTGTGGCTGATATCAAAGAGGTTGCTGCCTGTGTTCTCCTTTAGGATTTTGATGGACTCCTGTCTCACATTGAGGTCTTTCAACCATTTGGAGTCTATTTTTGTGTGTGGTGTAAGGAAATGGTCCAGTTTCATTCTTCTGCATGTGGCTATCCAATTTGCCCAACACCATTTGTTGAAGAGACTGTCTTTGTTCCATTGGACATTCTTTCCTGCTTTGTCAAAGATGAGTTGACCATAGAGTTGAGGGTCCATTTCTGGGCTCTCTATTCTGTTCCATTGATCTATGTGTCTGCTTTTGTGCCAGGACCACTTTGTCTTGATGATGACAGCTTTGTAATAGAGCTGGAAGTCCGGAATTGTGATGCCACCAGCTTTGCTTTTCTTTTT